>NW_011478068.1:22606-24464 GCF_000754665.1 Bison bison bison | reverse complement strand
GGCAGCACATATACTAAAATTGGAACGATACAGAGAAGATTAGCATGGCCCCTGCGCAAGGATGACACGCAAATTCGTGAAGCGTTCCATAAAAAAAATAAAAAAATAAAAAAAAATAAAAAGGTACAAATATGGACATTAGAATCTTAATAATAATAATTGACATGTATTGAACTTGCATGTACTAAGTGTCTGTGCGCATTATCTCATTAGAGAATCACTGTAACTTAAAAACAGTATATAACACAGGGACTGATAGTGCAAATTTGGGGTTCAAATTATAGCTGAGTAATCTGGGACAAATTAGTTAACACCTCTGTGCCTCTGAGTGCATCTGTGTGGAATGGGGATAATATGCTGCTGCTGCTAAGTCGCTTCAGTCGTGTCCGACTGTGTGACCCCATAGACGGCAGCCCACCAGGCTCCCCTGTCCCTGGGATTCTCCAGGCAAGAACACTGGAATGAGTTGCCATTCCTTCTCCAGTGCATGAAAGTGAAAAGTGAAGTTGCTCAGTCATGTCCGACCCTCAGCGACCCCATGGACTACAGCCTTCCAGGCTCCTCCGTCCATGGGATTTTCCAGGCAACACTAGTACCCTTGAAATAGTAGGTCAGGATTGCTCATTCTTTTTAAAACTATGCCAATCCCCACCTTTCTAGTCAAGAAGAGATGAGCAAGGTCCAATTTCCCGAGTATGTACTATGTAAATAGAGTAATAGGTATTTTTTTTTTTGCCACGTTGCACAATATACCTGCTCTTCATCAGAGTCTCACCTGGCCCTGTACAGTTTTTAACCTCATTTTCTGCCACTTTCTTCTTGCTCACTATAGCTCAGCTACTTTGGTTTTCTTCAGTTTCTAAACATGGCAGGCTCTTTTGCTTCAGGGTCTTTGACTGGACTGTTTTTTCATTTGCTCTTTCCCTGAAAAATTTTTACTCGTTCTTCAAGTCTTAGTTTAGATGTTACTTCTTCAGAGAGGCCTTCTCTTACTCCTTAGAGCTAAATTATATCCCTTAAACTGTCTCACGACTAAGTGACTGAACTGAACTGAAACTGTCTTTCCAAAGGCCTCTTTTTTTTTTTTAATGAAATTGATCACAATTGCAAAGAGTTGACTCATTGAAAAAGACTCTGATGCTGGGAGGGATTGGGGGCAAGAGGAGAAGGGGACGACAGGATGAGATGGCTGGATGGCATCACTGACTCCATGGACGTTTATCTGAGTAAACTCTGGGAGTTGGTGATGGACAGGGAGGCCTGGCGTGCTGCGATTCATGGGGTCGCAGAGTCGGACACGACTGAGTGACTGATCTGAATCTGAATCTGAATCACAATTTGTATTTATACATTTATTTGTGTACTGTCATGTTTATTGTAAAAATTTCCATGAGAAAAGGAACCATGTGTTTTGTTTGCCGTACATGTCTAGCACCTAACTCAGAGCCTGACATAGAATAGGCCCTTACTGAATGAGTGAATGAATGACTTTCTATGAGCAAGGTTGGGATATGAGAGGGAATTTCTTCCTCCATAATTATCACTGTTGATAAAGTATTAAGGGATAATCATTGGTGTAGAATCATGGGCCAAATTCTGCACTCCTTTAGATATCAAAGGGAAGTTTTAGAGAGCGATCAACTCAGTTAAAAAGGATGTATGTAGGAGATGGGACTTGCAATTATTTTCTGAATGATGAAGCAAGGCAATTATTTTCTAGATGATTTCAAGTTTGGAAAGAGCATTTTAAAAAGGTACAAATATGTGCTCGCTTCGGCAGCACATATACTAAAATTGGAACGATACAGAGAAGATTAGCATGGCCCCTGCGCAAGGATGACACGCAAATTCGTGAAGC
>NW_011478068.1:20511-22506 GCF_000754665.1 Bison bison bison | reverse complement strand
CCGACTGTGTGACCCCATAGACGGCAGCCCACCAGGCTCCCCTGTCCCTGGGATTCTCCAGGCAAGAACACTGGAATGGGTTGCCATTTCCTTCTCCAATGCATGAAAGTGAAAAGTGAAAGTGAAGTCGCTCAGTTGTGTCCGACTCTTAGCGACCCCATGGACTACAGCCCACCAAGCCCCTCCGTCCTTGGGATTTTCCAGGCAAGAGTACTGGAGTGGGGTGCCACTGCCTTCTCCAACTATAGCCCCTGCTGCTGCTAAGTCGCTTCAGTCATGTCCGACTCTGTGCGACCCCATAGATGGCAGCTCACGAGGCTCCCCCGTCCCTGGGATTCTCCAGGCAAGAACAGGGGATAATATACCTGTTGCTATATTACATCTCATGTCCCGTGATGAGATTAACATCTCATCTCCCATGAGATGTTTCTCATAGGATTGCAGTGAGGATTTAAAGAGCTGATCTGTAAGATGCCTGGAGTGCTCAACAAGTATTAAGTAGATACTGTTGTTGTTTTTTAAAGATGAAAGAAGTGGTTTAGAGAGGTTTAGTATATTACCCAAGGTCTCATAGCTGGTAAGTGAAAGAGTTGGAAGGAGAACTCATACTACCATCAATTGGAAGAGACCTTAGGAGTTCTTTTTTCTTTTTTTTTAATGAAGGATAATTGCTTTACAGAATTTTGTTGTTTTCTGTCAAACCTCAACATGAATCAGCCATAGGTATACATATATCCCCTCCCTTATGAGCCTCCCCTCCATCTCCCTCCCCATCCACCCCTCTAGGTTGATACAGAGCCCCTGTTTGAGTTTCCTGAGCAAATTCCCATTGGCTGTCTATCTTACATATGAATGTAAGTTTCCATGTTACTCTTTCCATACATCTCACCCTCTCCTCACCTTTCCCCATGTCCATAAGTCTATCCTCTATGTCTGTTTCTCCATTGCTGCCCTGTAAATAAATTCTTCAGTACCATTTTTCTAGATTCCATATATATGCATTCAGTTCACTTCAGTTCAGTTCAGTCGCTCAGTCGTGTCGGACTTTTTGTGACCCCATGAATCACAGCATGCCAGGCCTCCCTGTCCATCACCATCTCCCGCAGTTCACTCAAACTCACGTCCATAGAGTCGGTAATGCCATCCAGCCATCTCATCCTCTGTCGTCCCCTTTTCCTCCTGCCCCCAATCCCTCCCAGCGTCAGAGTCTTTTCCAATGAGTCAACTCTTCACATGAGGTGGCCAAAGTATTGGAGTTTCAGCTTTAGCATCATTCCTTCCAAAGAACACCCAGGACTGATCTCCTTGCAGTCCAAGGGACTCTCAGGAGTCTTCTCCAACACCACAGTTCAGAAGCATCAATTCTTCGGTGCTCAGCTTTCTTCACAGTCCAACTCTCACATCCATACATGACCACTGGAAAAACCATAGCCTTGACTAGATGGACCTTAGTTGGCAAAGTAATGTCTTTGCTTTTGAATATGCTATCTAGGTTGATCATAACTTTTCTTCCAAGGAATAAGCATCTTTTAATTTCATGGCTGCAGTCACCATCTGCAGTGATTTTGGAGCCCCAAAAAATAAAGTCTGACACTGTTTCCACTGTTTCCCCATCTATTTCCCATGAAGTGATGGGACCAGATGCCATGGTCTTCGTTTTCTGAATGTTGAGCTTTAAGCCAACTTTTTCACTCTCCTCTTTCACTTTCATCAAGAGGCTTTTGAGTTCCTCTTCACTTTCTGCCATAAGGGTGGTGTCATCTGCATATCTGAGGTTATTGATATTTCTCCTGGCAATCTTGATTCCCACTTGTTCTTCTTCCAGCCCAGCGTTTCTCAAGATGTACTCTTCATATAAGTTCAATAAGCAGGTGACAATAAACAGCCTTGACATACTCCTTTCCTATTTGGAACCAGGCTGTTGTCCCATGTCCAGTTCTAACTGTTGCTTCCTGACCTGCATATAGGTTTCTCAAGAGGCAGGTCAGGTGGTCT
>NW_011478068.1:19673-20411 GCF_000754665.1 Bison bison bison | reverse complement strand
GATGTTGGCAATTTGATCTCTGGTTCCTCTGCCTTTTCTAAAACCAGCTTGAACATCAGGAAGTTCACGGTTCACGTATTACTGAAGCCTGGCTTGTAGAATTTTGAGTATTACTTTCCTAGCGTGTGAGATGAGTGCAATTGTGCAGTAGTTTGAGCATTCTTTGGCATTGCCTTTCTTTGGGATTGGAATGAAAACTGACCTTTTCCAGTCCTGTGACCACTGCTGAGTTTTCCAAATTTGCTGGCATATTGAGTGGAGCACTTTCACAGCATCATTTTTCAGGATTTGAAATAGCTCAACTGGAATTCCATCACCTCCACTAGCTTTGTTTGTAGTGATGCTTCCTTGACTTCACATTCCAGGATGTCTGGCTCTAGGTGAGTGATCACACCATCATGATTATCTTGGTCTTGAAGATCTTTTTTGTACAGTTCTTCTGTGTATTCTTGCCACCTCTTCTTAATATCTTCTGCTTCTGTTAGGTCCATACCATTTCTGTCCTTATTGAGCCCATCTGTGCGTGAAATGTTCCCTTGGTATCTCTAATTTTCTTGAAGAGATCTCTAGTCTTTCCCATTCTGTTGTTTTCCTCTATTTTTTTGCATTGATTGCTAAGGAAGGCTTTCTTATCTCTTCTTGCTATTAGTATACAATAATTATCTTTCTTTTTCTGACTTACTTCACTCTGTATAATCTGTCTCTAGGTTCATCCACCTCATTAGAATGGACTCAAAT
>NW_011478068.1:19258-19573 GCF_000754665.1 Bison bison bison | reverse complement strand
ATAAGGGTGGTGTCATCTGCATATCTGAGGTTATTGATATTTCTCCTGGCAATCTTGATTCCCACTTGTTCTTCTTCCAGCCCAGCGTTTCTCAAGATGTACTCTTCATATAAGTTCAATAAGCAGGTGACAATAAACAGCCTTGACATACTCCTTTCCTATTTGGAACCAGGCTGTTGTCCCATGTCCAGTTCTAACTGTTGCTTCCTGACCTGCATATAGGTTTCTCAAGAGGCAGGTCAGGTGGTCTGATATTCCCATCTCTTTCAGAATTTTCCATAGTTTATTGTGATCCACACAGTCAAAGGCTTTGGT
>NW_011478068.1:8220-18877 GCF_000754665.1 Bison bison bison | reverse complement strand
CACCAGCAATGCAAGAGGGTTCCCTTTTCTCTACACCCTCTCCAGCATTTATTGTTTGTAGACTTTTTGATGATGGCTGTTCTGACTGGTGTGAGGTGATATCTCATTGCAGTTTTGATTTGCATTTCTCTAATAATGAGCGATGTTGAGCATCTTTTCATGTGTTAGCCATCTGTATGTCTTCTTTGGAGAAATGTTTGTTTAGGTCTTTTCCCCACTGTTTGATTGGGTTGATTGTTTTTCTGGTATTGAGTTGTATGAGCTGCTTATATATTTTGGAAATTAATCGTCAGTTGTTTCCTTTGCTTTTATTTTCTTCCATTATGAGGGTTGTCTTTTCACTTTATAGTTTATAGTTTCCTTTGCTGTGCAAAAGTTTTTAAGTTTAATCAGGTCCCATTTGTTTACTTTTATTTTCATTACTCTAGGAGGTGGGTCATAGAGGATCTTGCTTTGATTTATGTCATCGACTGTTCTGCCTATGTTTTCCTCTAAGAGTTTTATAGTTTCTCTTATATTTAGGTCTTTAATCCATTTTGAGTTTATCTTTGTGTATGGTGTTAGGAAGTGCTCTAATTTCATTCTTTTACATGTACCTGTCCAGTTTTCCCAGCACCATTTATTGAA
The DNA here is from genome assembly GCF_000754665.1 of Bison bison bison. Classification (NCBI taxonomy): domain Eukaryota; kingdom Metazoa; phylum Chordata; class Mammalia; order Artiodactyla; family Bovidae; genus Bison; species Bison bison. The sequence continues at coordinate 18,250 of NW_011478068.1, read as the reverse complement.
GAGGCTGTCTTTGCCCCATTGTATATTCTTGCCTCCTTTGTCAAAAATAAGGTACCCATAGGTGACTGGGTTTATTTCTGGGCTTTCTATCTTGTTTCATTGGTCTATATTTCTGTTTTTGTGCCAGTTCTATACTGTCTTGATGACTGTAGTTTTGTAGTATAATCTGAAGTCAGAAAGTTTGATTCTTCCAGCTCCATTCTTCTTTCTCAAGACTGCTTTGGCTATTTGGGGTCTTTTGTGTTTCCATATGAAATGTGAAATTTTTTATTGCCATTGTTAATTTGATAGGGATTGCATTGAATCTGTAGATTGTGTTTGGTAGTATACTTATTTTAGCAATATTGATTCTTCCTACCCAGGAACATGGAATATCTCATCTGCTTATGTCATCTCTGATTTCTTTCATCAGTGTCTTATCGTTTTCTTTGTATAGTTCTTCTGTCTCCTTAGGTAAGTTTAATCCTAGATATTTAATTGTTTTGTTGCAATGGTGAATGGGATTGATTCCTTAATTTCTCTTTCTGATTTTTCACTGTTAGTATATAGAAATGCAAGTGATTTCTGTGTATTGATTTTGTATCCTGTGACTTTGCTAAATTCACTGACTAGTAGTTTTCTGATAGTATCTTTAAGGTTTTCTATGTACAGTGATGCCGGGAGCCGGCGAGAGACATTCCGCTCGTGACAAAGGTCATGAGGAAGGAGGCTCGGCATATGCAAAGGCGGGGTCGAGCCTCGGGAGTCTCCCCGGATATTCTCGAGTATCTTCCCCCAAAAAACCAGAGTCTGCCTACTTTATTGCTTTGTGCTCTCACCTCTGACTTTACTGGGGGCTGTCCCCCACCACCATCTCGCTCTCTCTGTCAAAGAGTTAACTTACAGCTCCAATTAATAAAGTTCCTGGGCAATTAGGAGTGTTTAAATCCATACCCCTCAGATGGCTCTCTAACTCGCCTGACAAGTTTACCGGGACTCCTACAGCTATGCATATGATTGTTTACAGTCTCCCAGCCTCAAGAGGCACGGGAAGCTTAAGATATTCAAATAGCTTAGAGCCTCTCAGAGAGTTAGAAACTGTCAGAATAAAACTAGTAAAAGATTTCATTGATGAGCCAATGCTTGTTGCCAAGTTTTCACATCCCCTGAATTGTATCCTTGAATGTGTATTAATTAATATAGTTGGTATGTAGAAAAAATAAGTAGTGGCCTTGGTGTTAGTAACTTTAGACCCTTAAGGTAATAAATTCTTTCCTTTGTTGTAAACCCATTACACATCCACCCTATAGGAATGCAATTTTATCTTCGGAAGATGGTGCCAAACCTTAAAATAATTATTCTTAGAGAAAATAAGTCTTTGTTGATAAGTCCTTGTCAAGAGTCATAAAATGTTAATAGGCCTTCTGGCCAGAAGATGATGTAAATCACCTAAACCATTTGTATACGATAAATTTGCAGGAAAGAAACCCTGGTTTTTGATAAGAATCAAAGACTGCTGACTTTGCATCCCCTATTATCCTCTATGTGTAACTTAGGGTATATAAGCCCCTGTTAAAAATAAAGCTATGGGCCTTGCTCACCAATGCTTGGTCTCCCCATGTCATTCTTCTCCTTAACTTCCAGCTGAGTCTCCATCTGGAGCGTGGATATCCTCTGCGACCACTTATTTGCCTGGGCTTCTAAGACCCACTCGAGAAGGTGTCTAAGGTGGGGCACCTTCCGCTATTCGAGAGGGCACCTGCGGCCTCCGTGGTCAGAGCTAACCTGGTGTCACGGGTTATATTGATTTTCCGCGTAAACCAAGCTACTCAGTCTCTTTTCTCCACTGAATTTTCCTACTGAGCTATCCTCATTCTATTACTCTTTATATCTCTAATTACCATTTGAATAGGTCGCCGACGCCATCTCCCCTTCGAATACCCTGGATCAGCCGGGGCTGGTCCCCGGCACAGTATCATGTCATCTGCAAACAGTGAGAGCTCTACTTCTTTTCTGATCTGGATTCCTCTTATTTCTTTTTCTTCTCTTATTGCTGTATCTAGGACTTCCAGAACTATGTTGAATAATAGTGGTGAAAGTGAACACCCTTGTCTTGTTCCTGATCTTAGGGGGACTACTTTCAGTTTTTCACCATTGAGAATAATGTTTGCTGTAGGCTTATCATATATGGCCTTTACTATGTTGAGGTAGATTCCTTCTATGCCCATTTTTTGAAGTGTTTCAGTCATAAATGGATACTGAATTTTGTCAAAGGCTTTTTCTGCATCTACTGAGATCATCATATGGTTTTTATCTTTCAATTTGTTAATATGGTGTATCACATTGATTAATTTGCATATATTGAAGAATCCTTACATCCCTGAATGCATATCAACTTGATCATGGTGTATGAGCTTTTTAATGTGTTGTTGAATTCTGTTTGGTAAAATTTTGTTGAAGATTTTTGCATCTATGTTCATCAGTGATACTGGTCTGTAGTTTTCTTTTTTTTGTGTTGTCTTTGTCTGGCTTTGGTATCAGGGTGATGGTGGTCTCATAGAATGAGTTTGGAAGTGTTCCTTCCTCTGCAGTTTTTTGAAAGAGTTTTGGAAGGATAAGCATTAGCTCTTCTCCAAATCTTTGATAGAATTCTCCTGTGAAGCCATCTGGTCCTGGGCTTTTGTTTTTTGGGACATCTTTGATCACAGCCTCCCTTTCAGTGCTAAGAATCTGTCCATTTCTTCTAGGTTATCCATTTTATTGCCATATAATTGTTCATAAGAGGTGGTGCAGCTGCTTGGGTTGCAGGGATTCTGGCAGCACCAGGTACTCAGGAATTGGCGGCTAGGGCAGCAGGAAATATAGTGCTCTAGAAGGGTATGGCAACTAGTGTTGGCCAGTACACTCCAGAGTTCTTGCCTGGAGGACGCCCTGACAGAGAAGCCTGGCAGGCCACAGTCCACAGGGTTGCAGAGTTGGACACAACTGAAGCGACCTTCCGTGCTTAGACACAAGACTTTTTTTTTGTCTGTGGCAGCTCTGCCCCAGTGAGGGTTGAGCGCTGAAGGTGGCAGAGCTGCCTGGGTCACAGGGATCCTGGCAGCACCAAGTGTGCAGGGACATGGCCTGTCTCTGCCGCAGGAGTTATGGCCCTCTCAGAGTCTTTGTTCGAGCCTTTTGTACCTGGTGATCGGAAGGCCTCTTTGGCTAGTCTTTGTAGCTCTGCCTGTTCATGCACTTAGAGGGCTCCCTTGCCTGGGGTCCTTCTCTGTTGTTCAGTGCATCAGGCACATAGAGGGACCACCCTGGCTGGGGTCCTCTGCTATAGATTGGCATGTCAGACACTTAAAGGGGCATCCTGGCTGGGGTCCTACTCTGTAGTTTAGGGCATCAGGCACTTGATGGGCCAGCCTCTCAGTTGTTCAGCTTCTAGTGCAGGCGTGTGGGGAAAGAGAGGCTATGGTGATGGCTCCACTCTCTATGTGTGACTCAGCAGTATCTCCTTGCTTCCATGGCTGCCTGGCTTTCCTCCACAGGCATTTCCCACCACAGTCTCCTCCCTCACACTGCCTCTATCCATCTCTCCACAGTCAACAGCAGCCTTTGCCCTGGGATTGCTCCACGATCCCTAAGGTCCAGATCCCAGCTTCTGTCCCTTCCAGGGGACCTGTGTCCCTGTCCGGGGTATGTATGGCTGCGGCAAGGACTGTCTGTTCTCATTCCATTTAGGCTGCCACAGATCAGTTGCTTCACTCTCAGCCTTAAATGTTTCTCCTCTAACCCAGACAGTTGCCCCGACGTGGGGATCAGACCCCTGCTTCAGTTCCCCCACCCACTGAGGGCAGGTCCAGTCCTACTAACACTCCTGTTTTTCCCCCTAGTTCCTTCATCCTCCCAAGTTTTGTGTGGTTCTATATATTCTTTTCCGCTGGTCAGGTACTCCTGTCCACTCTCAGCTGGTGTTCTGCATGCACTTCTGTGTCTGATGGTGTGTTCCTCATGTATCCATGGAGAGAGAGGTCCTCCACGTCCACCTACTCCTCCACCATCTTGTTCTCTCTAGGAGTTCATCGTGGCATCAGAATATTTGAATCATCTCTGTAAGGAACCTCTCAAAAAATGCTCATGTGTCAGCTTTATTGATCTTATGGTAGTAGAGGTGGATATGATAGAACTTAGGTGATGCCTAAAAATAGTTTTCTATATGTTTTGTTAGGCCAAAGAAAGAAAAAGAAGTGAAAGTCGCTCAGTTGTGTCTGACTCTGCATGAGCCCATGCAGTCCATGGAATTCTCCAGGCCAGAATACTGAAGTTGGCAGCCTTTTCCTTCTTCAGGGGATCTTCCCAACCCAGGGATTGAATCCAGGTCTCCCACATTGCAGGTGGACTCTTCACCAGCTGAGCCACAAAGGAAGCCCAAAAACACTGGAGTGAGTAGCCTATCCCTTCTCCAGTAGATCTTCCTGACCCAGGAATCAAACCGGGGTCTCCTGCATTGCAGGCGGATTCTTTACCAACTGAGCCACAAGGGAAAGGATAATAAAAGTGTCAAGCTATAAAGTGGATATCCTCAAAATATTTTGAGAGGTCTTCATACTTGAAAATACTGGGAACTAGTAATTCAAATTAGTTTTGTGTTGGCTAGTCAGGCGATTGAGCCCTTAAAATGTGGCTTAGTTTGAATGGAGATAAGTGGTAAGTACTAAGACACACAGTAAATTTTGATGACCTAGTACAGAAAACTATAAAATACTCAGTAATTTATATTGATTACATGTGGAAATAATAGTTTAGGTATATTGGGTTACATATATTGTTAAAATTAATTTTACTTGTTTTTTCTTAATATGGTTATGAGAAGATTTTAAATTACTCATATAGATCACATTACATTTCATTGTATAGTACTGATCTAGATAATATAATGGCTCTTAATTTTATCATTTCAAGACATTAGGGACTCATCAAAGTTTATTAAAAGGTAGTTTGTACTATAAAATATGGTCTTCTCTAGAAAACTACTCTGTCCATGCACCATCACCTCCTTTTCCTCTGGTCTGGATTGAAAGTTTCCTTAATGCTCTATTTTTAAAGGAATTGTATTAAAGTATAGTTGATTTTCCTTGATGATCTTTTCTTGTCCCTGTGATTGACTTTATGCTAGTGTTTATCACATTGTATGGGGTTTGTTTTGACGGGCTTCCCTGATAGCTTCGGAGAAGGCAATGGCACCCCACTCCAGTACTCTTGCCTGGAGAATCCTATGGATGGAGGAGCCTGGTAGGCTGCAGTCCATGGGGTCGCACAGTCGGACACGACTGAAGCAACTTAGCAGCAGCAGCGGCCTGATAGCTTAGTTGGTAAAGAATCCGCCCACAATGCGGGAGACCTGGGTTCGATCCCTGGGTTGGGAAGATCCCCCAGAGAAGGGAAAGGCTACCCACTCCAGTATTCTGATATCCAGTATTCTGTATAGTCCATGGGGTCACAAAGAGTTGGACACGACCAAGCCACTTTCACTATGGGGTTTGTTTATTGGTTTCTTTTGCTAGTTTGTGAGCTCGTGAGAAGGGACTGTTTTTCATTCTCACTGTCCTTAGAATTTGTGCAAAAATCATACATACCATGATTCTTTTTCCCCCAATTTTACTGAAATATATTTGACATACAGTACTATATGTTTAAGATAAATGATTTGATTTACATACTCCATGAAGTGACTATTGCAGGTTTAATAAATATCCATCATCTCATGCATGCATGCATGGTAAGTTGCTTCAGTCATGTCTGATAGTTGCAATCCTATGGACTCTGGCCTGCTAGACTCCTCTGTCCGTTGAATTCTCCAGGCAAGAATACTGGACTGGGTTGCCATGCCCTCCTCCAGGGAATCTTCCCCACCCAGGGATTAAACCCACGTCTCTTATGTCAGGTTCTTTACCAGCTAGGAAGCTCATCGCCTCATATAGATGCACAATTAAAGAATCAGAAAAAAAAAATGTTCTTCTTCTCATGATGAGAACTCTAGGGACTAAATCTAACTTTCATATATAACATACAATAGTGTTAATTATATTTATCATGTTGCATGTTACACCCCTAGTACTCAGTTCAGTCACTCAGTCGTGTCTGACTCTTTGCGACCCCATGGAATGCAGCATTCCAGGCCTCCCTGTCCATCACCAACTCCTGGAGTTTACTCAGACTCATGTCCATCAAGTCAGTGATGCCATCCAACCATTTCATCCTCTGTCGTCCCCTTCTCCTCCTGCCTTCAGTCTTTCCCAGCATCAGGTTGTTTTCTAATGAGTCAGTTCTTAGCATCAGGTGGCCAAAGGATTGGAGTTTCATCTTCAGCATCAGTCCTTCCAATGAATATTCAGGACCAATTTCCTTTAGGATGGATTAGTTGAGTCTCCTTGCAGTCCAAGGGACTCTCAAGAGTCTTCTCCAAGGTAGGGTGGGATGAATTGAGAGAGTAGCATTGAAACATATACATTACCATATGTAAAATAGAAGAATTGATACAGTCACCATCTGCAGTGATTTTGGAGCCCCCAAAATAAAGTCTGCCACTGTTTCCACTGTTTGCTTATCTATTTGCCATGCAATGATGGGACTAGATGCCAGGATCTTAGTTTTCTGAACTTAGTTGAATTTTAAGCCAACTTTTTCACTCTCCTCTTTCACTTTCATCAAGAGGCTGTTTAATTCTTCTTCGCTTTCTGCCATAAGGGTGGTGTCATCTAAGGTTATTGATATTTCTCCCGGCAATCTTGATTCCAGCTTGTGCTTCATCCAGTCCAGCATTTCACATGATGTACTCTGCATATAAGTTAAATAAGCAGGGTGACAATATATAGCCTTGACATACTCCTTTCCTGAGTTGGAACCAGTCTGTTGTTCCATGTCCAGTTCTAACTGTTGCTTCTTGATCTGCATAGATTTCTCAGGAGGCAGGTCAGGTGGTCTGATATTCCCATCTCTTGAAGAATTTTCCACGGCTTGTGTGATAGCAACAAAAAAGCAGGAGACATTATTGTTATATAATCCTTACTAAAGAATGTAGAAAAAAAACATTTGTCCTTTCCTCCTCCTTGAGAATTCCAGACCCCTTTCTCCTCCATGGGGACCCTGGACTTTTTATCAACCTGCCTAGGAATTGACTCTGTCACTAGGCTGGGGAAGTTTTCAGCTATTACATCTTCAAATATGTTCTCTGCTCCTTTCTCTCTCTTCTCCTTCTGGGACCCCTGTAATGTGAATATAAGTGTACTTGGTATTATCTCAGAGATCTTTTAAACTGTCTTCATTCTTTTTGTTCTTTTGTCTTTTTTCCTGTTTAACATCAGTGATTTCCATTATTCTGTCTTCCAGCTCACTGATTTTTTCCTCTATTACATCTAATCCACTCTTCATTTCATTATATTTTGCATTTCAGTTTTTGTACTCATCTCTGTTTGGTTCTTCTTTATATTTTCTAACTCTCTGTTATAAACATCTAACATCTCACTCTGTCCATTCTATCTTCTCCTGAGTTCTTTGATCATCTCATGTTCCTCTGTCACCTCATTTTGTCTAATTTGTTCTTTTTATTGCTATGTATTTGGTAGGCTGGTTAAATTTCCCAACCTTGGAGAAGTGCCGTTCGTAAGACAGGTCTTATGCATCCAAGCAGCACACTCTTGTCTTGTCACCAGAGCGGTGTGCTCTAGTGGTACCCCCAGAGTGGGGTGCACTGGTCCTCTGTTGTAGTGGGCTAACTACACCTAGTGGTCTGATGGGTGTGGCTGGCCCACAAAGCCACTAGTTAGTGGGGCTGGGTCACCGGGCAGTTGGCTCTAGAGCCCCACTGTGTTCCCAGGGCTCCTGGCCCACTGCTCAGTAAAACCTGGATATAGGGCTGGGATTCCTAGACACAGCAGCAGCCTGCTGGTAGGTGAGGCCAATCTCTGATATGGCTCACTACACGTTCTGAGGTGTCCCAGAGCTGGTGCTGGCCCTTTTGTGAGTGGGGCTTGATCCCAGGGTGGCTGGCTGAAGGGTTTCTTAGAGCTGGTATTGGTATGCTTGTGGGCGGGGCCTGGACACGGGCTGTCCTGGAACTTGTGCTGGTCACTGGTGGTCAGAGCAGTGTCCTAGGTTCTCTGGGTGCAAAGCCTTGAGGGTCCTGAAACTAGTGTCAGCACCTTGGTAGGTGGGCCCAGACCCTGGGACAGCTGGCTGAGAGTCCACCGTGTCTCAGAGCTGGTGTTGGCTGGTCCTGCCATGGTGGTCTGTGGAGCTGCAATGGTCCTGGGACTTGTGCCCACATACTGACTAGTGGGTAGGGCCTTGGCTTCTTGGGGCTGGTTCTGGCATGGTAGACGGAGGTAAGTCCTGGGGTCTCTGGCTGCAGGGCCCTGGGGTTCTGGAGTTGGTGTGTCTGGGGCTTGGGCCCATGGAATCTTGGGGCCAATGTCTGCTCATTGGTGGATGGCTGGTCCCAATGCTAGTGAACCGGTGCGTGGAGCTTTGTCCCCAGGTCTCTAGCTGCGGTGTCCTGGGATTCCTGGGACTAGTGCTGGCTTACTGGTGTATGGAGCTCAGGATGTTCCTACTCTGCTATCTTGGCCACTCACCTCCATGATTCTTAAATGAATCAAAGAGTGAAATAATTTGTTCATAGGCATGTAACCCCAGGAGAAACAGCAGAGATTAAAGCAAAATCTCTTTCACTGTAATGCCCAAGTTTTATACATTGTGACATATTGCATATACTTCAAAGATTTGAATAATTTTGCACTGTCATTTATAAAATGGTACGTTTTCACTATTTAATATAGTGTACCTATGTTGTGAAGAGAACTCAACTTTCTAATTCATCTAAAGTTTTATTTATTGCACGTTTCTAAGGGTTTCAAATAATTCTACTAGATTGAGCTGCTCAATTTCTCTCTCGTGATTGCTTTCTGGAAAACCACAGGAAAAACTTCCCCTAGACCTTCATCAGCTTTTTGGATCCTAGAAGTCTTTTATCTTATCCTTCCTCGAAAGGAAACATGTATAGAAAGAACAAGGTTCTCTATGCCTTGTGTATGCGAGCATGACTCCTTATGACCGTTTTTTCTCCAGTGGCAGGTCTTTTCCTTTTGTTTAGTTTGAGGATTTGGGGGCTTATTAAAGAAAAGACCAGCAGGTGGCAGTAGCGCACAACGAGCTTTACTCTGGTGCTTGGCAGGTTTCAGGCGAGGGAAGTTCCCATAGAGGGTGGGTGACCTTCCAGTCAGAGGTGTGGGGCCACCACCAGGAGGGGAAGAGGGCAAGGGAACTCCCAGGCAGGAGGGGAAGGAGGCAGGAGGTTTCGTCTAAGTGCTGTTGCAGACAGCTTAGTCATGGATCTCAGAAGGCCAGCAGGGACTTGGTTTCTTAGACTGAGGATTTGTTTTGTGGATTCTGGGTATGCAAAACAGGCAGGATCTAAATGGCTTAAAATATGGTTCTTTAGGATACAGTTAAAGTAATTAGATGTGTAAAAATCTGAGTTTGGCACAGGCAAGATTTTGAGCTAGTAGTCCAAGTCTGCTGTGAAAAAGTAATATGAAGCTAATAAGCAGGGGGCATCTTTTTTTTAATTGGAGGATAACTGCTGTACAACAACGTGGATCAGCTGTAAATATACATATATCCCCTCCCTAGTGAGCCTCCCTCCCACTGCCCACCCATCCCACACCTCTGGGTCATCACAGAGCACCAGCGGAGTTCACAGGGTACATCTTTAATCCATTTATATAAATCTTCATCATCCTTTTGTTTTCTTGTTTATTTTTGGTTTCACTGGGTCTTTGTTGCTGCACATGGGCTTTTCATTGTGGTGTGAGGGCTTCCCTGCAGTGGCTTCTCTTGCTGTGCAGCACAGGACCTAGGCGTGCAGGCTTCAGTAGTTGCAGCAAGCGGGCTCAATAGTTGTAGTGTGCGACTCTAGGGCATGCGGGCTTCAGTAGTTGTGGCTCACAGGCTCTAGACTTCAGACTCAGAAGTTGTGGCTCACAGGCTTAGATGCTCCGACGCA
>NW_011478068.1:3739-6482 GCF_000754665.1 Bison bison bison | reverse complement strand
CGACCCCATAGACTGCAGCCCACCAGGCTCCCCCGTCCCTGGGATTCTCCAGGCAAGAATTCTGGAGTGGGTTGCCATTTCCTTCTCCAATGCATGCAAGTGAAAAGTAAAAGTGAAGTCGCTCAGTCGTGTCCGACTTGTAGCGACCCCATGGACTGCAGCCCACCAGGCTCCTCTGTCTGTTGCTACATAGATTTAAATCAGTGCCTTCTCCATTTGTCACTCCCCAATGCATCTTTGGCCTGTCTAGCCCAGTCTTAGCAAGAATCTTGCTATGTCATGTTAGTGAGAATGTGCCCAACCTTAATATCTGATTAAATTCTTTATCTTCCACCTTTGATATATATAAGCCCTCAGCCAATCTTCAGCAAGGATCCACCTGCCCTTGATGTCTCCACTAAGTAATTTCACATCCACTGACCCTTCATTCCACTGGTTGGCTACAAATTCTCAGCTATCTTTGTGGTATTCAGAGTTGAGCCTGATCTCTCTCCCCATGGCAATGCTTTATTGCAACAGTCTTAAGTCTTCCTTTCTGTTGTTCATTACTTGTAAACGTTTTGACAAGTGTCAGAACAATTTTTTTCTTTAATAATATCACATAATAAATCCTAACATTCTTTTATACTTCCTAAAAAATTAAACAACCATTACATATGCAATTGATGCACTGAAAAGATTATGAATCTCATTCATCATAAAGCAATGAAATTAAAAGTACACTGAGATACTATTTAACAGATGGGCAAAAATTCAAAAGTTTGACAACATATCTCCTTGATGAAAGTGAAGTGAAAGTCCTTTAGCTGTGTCCAACTCTTTGTGACCTCATGGACTATACAGTCCATGGAATTCTCTAGGCCAGAATACTGGAGTGGGTAGCATTCCCTTCTCCAGCGGATCTTCCCAACCCAGGGCTCGAACCCAGGTCTCCCACATTGCAGGCCAGTTCTTTACCAGCTGAGCCACCAGGGAAGCCCATCTCCTGGATGAAGTGGTGTAGAAAAAGGGAAATTACATACATTGCTGACTGGATTGCAAAATGCTAATACTTCCATGAAAGGGAAGGGGTATTTGATCACATCTAGCAAAATTACATACGAATTTGCCATTTGACCTAAGAATCCAACTTCTGGGAATATATCCTAAAACAAAATGTCCATGACTATTCATTATAGTATTATTTGTAATAGCAAAAGATTGGAAACCACCCAGATGTCCATCAAAGGGAAGTAGTTGAATACATTATGGCATATGAAATAAAATTACATCTTATAGCAAGACAAGAAAAAAAATCAAACACAAAAAATTTTCCCAGCCCTTTGGCCTCGTCTCTCCTGCCACTGTGCATAATGTATCTGCATTAAACATCGACCAGACCTCTCCATTTGCAGAAACACCTGCTCAACTATACACAGCAACATTCTCCTAGTACCAACAAGACAGTTCCTTAAAAGATAACAGTCCTTCTTAATCTAGGAAGGGGCCCGTTACTTGCTTAACTACTATAAACTGTCAATAATACATCATTTAATATACAGCCCTCTGTCTTAAAAACTTATATTGATATAACTGTGCTTTGACCTCTAAGGGGCAGAACAGTTCTTAGAGGTTTCTGAGAATCTATTCCTGGATTATAACACTCAATTTGGCTCAGTTAAATTTTCCATTTTTTTCTTAGATCAACTGACTAATTTTTTCACCAACAGGGACTAGTTGACTACATAGCGCTACATCTACACTATGGAGTACTGTGCAGAAATGAGAAATCTATCTCTACTAGTATTGAGTGATCTCCAGAATTAGTAAGTGGAAAAGGTGGGAAAAATATGCTACCATTTATCTAATAAAAAAATAAATATATGGATAAATATATATAATTATATTTTTAGAATTAAAAAAAGAACCATAAACATGTTTAAATCATTGCCTATGAGGCAGGAAGAAAATGGAAGTGAGAATAAGGATTTTTCAGTGTGAAGGAAGGGAGTTACAGGTGTACAATCAAGGGTTATCCAGCTTATAACAGAACAGGTTATAAGAAAAATACAGTTGACGGGAACAGAGTAAAGGGACAAAGTAGGTGATTAAATAATCAATCTCACTAGGACATTATAAGTAGAAAAAACATGGGCTACTCTTGTAAATTAACGATTACTCAGGAAAGCAGGTTTGCTTACCACCAAACCAGGTAGGCTTGCTTAGCAACAAAACCATGCAGCAGAAGCATGAGACATGCTCTCAAACAATAAAACAGTAGTGGCATAAAACCCACATATCTCAGTGAGTTCAGTAAGTTAATGATTCTTAGGACATGCTCTCTGCACACATGAAAAACAATAACTTGTGGACTTAAATTGACCATGTAGGGAACAAGAAAACTTTCCTGCTCAGCCTGGAGGAGGAACTGATGATGGAAGCATGATGTCTACTCAGTTCAGTTCAGTTCAGTTGCTCAGTCATGTCTGACTCTTTGTGACCCCACGGGCTGCAGCATGCCCGGCCTCCCTGTATATCACCAACTCCTGGAGTTTACTCAAACTCACGTGCATTGAGTCAGTGACGCCATCCAACCATCTCACCCTCTGTCGTCCCCTCCTCCTCCCACCTTCAATCTTTCCCAGCATCAGGGTCTTTTCCAATGAGTCAGTTCTTCACATTAGGTGGCCAAAGAATTGGAGTTTCAGCTTCAGCATCAGTCCTTCCAATAAATATTCAGGACTGATTTCCTTTAGGATGGACT
>NW_011478068.1:0-513 GCF_000754665.1 Bison bison bison | reverse complement strand
GTCGGCGTGGGCCTCGCGCGGGCGGGGAGCCTGTGGCGCGCTGGAGCCCAGCCACCCGGCCGCCCCCTTCTGCCGGCGTCGCGTTCAAGGGTCTGAGGAGGCTCCGGGCGGCTGAGCAGTTTCCGCGTCTGCTGCGCCGGCCCCGCGGGGAGGGCAGCTCCTTCCGGGCCCCGGGGTGCGAGGAGGCTTGGGGCGCGCGGGCCCGTGGGACTCGCTTCCCTGCGGCTGCGGTTGGGAGGACTGGGACGACAGGGCCGGGGCCCTTCGGCCGGGAGCTGGGGGGTCGTGGCGAGCTCTCCAGTCTCCTCACTCTCGCCGACGCTGTTTCATTCGGAAGCCCCAACTCCAAAAGTTGCAGTCGAAAGTAAATTTTTTAAATTGACCTGTTGGCAAGCCTCCGCTGGCCGCCGCCCACTTTTGTGGCCATTGGACTCAGCCCAAGATGTTGGTCAAGCTTCTGCAGGGTTTTAAACTTAGCCCTCGGTGGTGTTTTGTTTAGCGTGTTCGAAGGAG
>NW_011478067.1:5459-6021 GCF_000754665.1 Bison bison bison | reverse complement strand
CAATGAATTTCACCTTTTTCTCAAATGCACACGGAACCTTCTCCAGGATAGATCACATCCTGGGCCATAGATCTAGCCTTGGTAAATTCAAAAACATTGAAATCATCTCAAGCATCTTTTCTGATCACAATGTGGTAAGATTAGATGTCAACTACAGGGATAAAAAAACTATTAAAAATACAAACACATGGAGGCTAAACCACACACTTCTCAATAACCAACAAATCACAGAAGAAATCAAAAAATAAATCAAAATATGCATAGAGACAAATGCAAACATGACAACCCAAAACCTATGGGATTCAGTAAAAGCAGTGCTAAGGAGAATGTTCATAGCTATACAAGCTTACCTCAAGAATCAAGAGAAAAATTAAATAAATAACCTAACTTTACACCTAAAGAAACTAGGAAAAGAAGAAATGAAGAGCCCCAGGGTTGGAATGAAAGAAATCATAAAAATTAGGGCAGAAATAAATGAAAAAACAAAAAACAAAGGAGACTATAGCAAAAATCAACAAAACTAAAAGCTGGTTCTTTGAGAAGATAAATAAAATAGACAAAC
>NW_011478067.1:0-1483 GCF_000754665.1 Bison bison bison | reverse complement strand
CTGGGGAGCCTGGTGGGCTGCCGTCTCTGGGGTCACAGAGAGTCGGACATGACTGAAGCGACTTAGCAGCAGCAGCAGAGAGTGTAATGATGTTGGTTAGTGGTGTTACACCAGCAACAGCCCAATCCACAGCTGTGCTGTGCTGTGCTGAATCACTCAGTTGTGCCTGACTCTTTGCGACCCTATAGACTGCAGCCCGCCAGGCTCCTCTGTTCATGGGGATTCTCCAGGCAAGAATACTGGAGTGGGTTGCCATGCCTTCCTCCAGGGGATCTTCCCAACCAAGGGATTGAACTCAGGTCTCCTGTGTTGCAGGTGGATTCTTTATCGACTGAGCCATCAGGGAAACCCCAATCCACAGCTAGTCACCCGATTGTCAGGGAGGACAATTATAGGAGGTTGGCTCAGTGCAAACTGTTGACATCACAGACCTGTAGAGTTTCTTCTTGAATCTGGAACTTCTGCCACATCCTAGTTAGTCTGGCATTTCACACCTCCAGCTTGGCTGCAAAGATAACAATGATCATAGCCAGCACCTATATAAGTCTTGTTATGTAGCAGACACTGTTCCAAGTGCCTTATAAATATTAACTCCATTTTATCTGAAGGATTGTGTGTTATGTGTGTTAGCGTCACAATCCTAGATTCCTCCCTCACTGCCTCCCTACTCAATGAGTAACTAAGTCCTGTTGATTCTGCTCCCTAAACATCTCTTATTCCCATCCCCTCTTCTCCATCTGCACTTCCTTTGCCACTATTCTAGTTCAGGTTTATATCATCTCTCTAGCCTTGCTAGGTTTCGCCATCACTGCTCTCAACCCCTCTCTAGGCCTCCCTAAGAGAAAAGAGGGCTTCTTTTCATCGTTGCTCTTCTTGCTGTTTTGGTTCTTAGTCTTTCTGCTATTCCATTGTGCTTAATAGAGCTATTTATCTTTTTTTAACCAGCTTTATCTGTAAGACTTGCCAGTCTTTTGTTATTGCTCAGGGAAGAGGTTTATTAATGTATGAGAAGGAAGATTGTAAGTTGGCACTCCCAGGGTGCTGTGAATTATTTCCCCTGTGATAGCTCCACCATGAAGAGGGTGTCAGAGGATGAGATGGTTAGATGGCATCACCAACTTAATGGACATGAACTTGGGCAAACTCTGGAAGATGGTGAGGGACAGGGAGGCCTGGCGTGCTGCAGTCTATGGGGTTGCATGGAGTCAGACACGACTGGGTGACTGAACAACAATAACAACAACAAGCTCTGCCATGACTCTTGGGATCCCTATGCCTCTTCAGAGTCCTCTCCACCCACATGAGGCTCAGGGCTGCTTTCAGCCCCCACTAGGGAGTTGGTGGGGGCAGTTGCATTTTCTTGCCACATGTTAGCCCATCTCTGTAAAGGGGAGATGGGGCATAAGGAAACCATGCCTGCTTTGGCTGGGACTCAGATTTTTCTCCAGAAGAGCCTAGTGAGTAATGAATTATGCCCTGAATA
>NW_011478066.1:9276-10797 GCF_000754665.1 Bison bison bison | reverse complement strand
ATATGGTAACCAGTAGCCACATATAATTACTTAGAACTTGAAATATGACTCATGTGACTAGGGGACTGAAATTTTAATTTTATTTAATTTGTATTTTGATTTAAATAACTACATGTGACTAGTAGCTACTGTATTGGATGGCTCAGGTTAGAAGTTGCACATGAGCCCAGATATTGGCATAGAAAAGATAAATAGTTGCTGTCATTTCAGACAACAGTCCTTCTGAAAAACACTTGACCCTGCCAGTAGATGAGGAGATAGCAAAGGAACTTAAGAAAGGATCACTAGGAAAGAACAGCATTTATCCTTGCCTTTTCCAGGACCTGGGTTTCTCATCAGTAGGTGCACCTCCAGAACGTCTGGCCCTGCGGGTTCTTCCCTGCTGTTGACTTGGCTGCTGGAACTGGGACAAGTCTTACAGAGCTGACTGCTGCTGCTCAACAAATGTAGGCTTTGGAACTGCACATGCAGTGTGGTGCTTCCTATTTAGACTTTAATGAGCACAGTGTCCCAGAATGCCATCTTTACAGCTTTATCCAGGATTGGCTTGAGCTGAGTGCTATTTCACAGATTCTGTTGCTATGAGGGCTTTTTTGCTGCCTTGGCTATGGGTTACAGTAATGAATTTCCAGAGGCCAGACTAGAGAGATAATAGTGATAGATGATTACTAGGCTGTTGTTGCAGAACTCCAACTAGAATGGCAACATATGTATTCTTAGATTCAACCCCTCTTCTTTTGTGATGTATCCCCACCTTGTACACCTATCCTTTCTATTGTTCCCTTGGATAACCTTTCCTGGCCCAATGTAGAAAATTAAAAGAATATGACAAAAATCCTTCTGATTGGAAAGAGGTGTGTAGTCTGTGAATATATGGCATTGGATTGCTGGGTGCTTTTCTGGGGTTATTGGAATTTTTCCTTCCTGTGCTGAGTAAAACTATAGCAGTTATAAAAATACTATTGTAAATGGTCAAACTCATCTTAAAGTATTTTTCTCTACATATAAGTAACTATACAAAGAGACTCTGATGGAGTCTACTTATTGGTGAAGGATGTCTGGGACCTCCGATCTTTGGTAGTGACAGATCTTCTGGTTGTGAAAAAATCCAGCCATTTACCAGCCTATCAGTTTGAGAGTGAGTGTCAAGCTCTGCCTACTACAAGCATATGTGCAAAAGGACTGTGAGGAGGGTGGGGTGGGATTTGAAACAGTAGTCTCACCACTTGCTAAGGGTTGCCTGGCAGCTGTGTATTTAACAAGAACAAGTCCAGAGTCAAGTGGGAAGCTGCACTTATCTTCATGGAGTGATCCAAGATGGATCATTTTTCTAAGCCTTGGGCATATGGATCAGGGGGAAATTTTCCCCCTTAGTGAAGAAAATATTAGTTGGACCAATATCTGAAAGACCTGTCATGGAGATTAATAAGGCTAGCAGAATAGTTTGAGAGTAAAGTCAACATAGAGAAGTAAATATTTGAGCCAATCTAAGAGTAATCATGTCTCCTGCATGGCTAAGAT
>NW_011478066.1:5015-5959 GCF_000754665.1 Bison bison bison | reverse complement strand
GTCCTAAGAGGGAATTTTACATCAAAACAATCATACCTCAAGAAACAAGAAAAACATTGAATAGACAACCTAACCTACCTTCACACCTAAAACAACTGGATAAAGAAGAACAACAACAACAACAAAAAAAAAACCACAAAATTAATAGAAGGAAAGAAATCATAAAGATCCAAGCAGAAGTAAATGAAAACGAAATGAAAGAAACAACAGTAAAAATTAATAAAACTAAAAGCTGATTCTTTGAGAAGATAAACAAAATTGACAAACCTTTAACCAGACTCATCAAGAAAAAAAGGGAGAAGAATCAAATCAACAAAATTAGAAATGATAAAGGAGAGGTTACAACAGACAGTACAGAAATACAAAGAATTATAAGAGACTATTATGAACAACTATATGCCAATAAAATGGATAACCTGGAAGAAATGGACAGATTCTTAGAAAAGTTCAATCTTACAAGACTGAAACAGGAAGAAATATAAATTATGAACAACCCAATTACAAGCACTGAAATTGAAGCTGTGATCAAAAATCTCCCCAAAAACAAAAGCCCAGGACCAGATGGCTTCACAGGAGAATTCTATCAAACATTTAGAGAAGAGCTAATGCCTATCCTTCTAAAACTCTTTTCAGAAACTTGCAGAGGAAGGAACACTTCCAAACTCATTCTATGAGGCCACCATCGCCCTGATACCAAAGCCAGACAAAGACAACACACAAAAAGAAAACTATAGGCCAATATCACTGATGAACATAGATGCAAAAATCCTCAACAAAATTTTATCAAACAGAATTCAGCAACACATCAACAAGGTCATACACTATTATCAAGTTGGTTTTATTCCAGAAATGCAAGGATTCTTCAATATATGCAAATCAATCAGTGTGATGTACCGTATTAACAAATTGAAAGGTAAAAACCATATGATAATTTCAATAGATGC
>NW_011478066.1:0-1389 GCF_000754665.1 Bison bison bison | reverse complement strand
TCACACAGTGGGTGAAAGGTGACACAACAGAGCACACTCACAGGTGAACAGCTCTAGAGAAGGAATACTCAGTGACTTCTTTTCCAGTGGGAGTGCTCCAATCCTACCTACCTCACACTGCAGTGACTCAGTGTGACTCACTACCACACACAGGCAGTGACAACCACAGCACAACAGAGATGCCATGCTCAATACCCAGTGCAGGCTGTGGTCACATCAGTCACACCTCCTATCAAGGGAATAATGATCAGAATACACCAAGGACAGTGGTGGCAGATACCTAAAAAACAGTTTTTGCACCAAAAAATATCAAACACACATAGAACATGTGTCCCCACATAAAAATAGTCCTCCAAGGAAGTCTGAGGGTCTGGCATCAAGAGGGAAAACCCTGAAAGCATTTAGCCTTGAGGCAAGTGGGGCGTGAGTGCAGGAGCTCCACAGGGTTGGCGAAAACAGAGATTCCACTCTTGGAGGGTGCACCACAAGGTCTCACATGCACTGGGACCCAGCGCAAAGCAGTATCTTCATATGAACCTGGGCTACACCAAACTAGAGGTTTTGGAATATCTCTTGGGAAGGCAAGGGTTAGATATAGCTCACTTGTGGGGGCAAAGACACTGGTAGCAGAGGCCCCAGCAAATAGTAATTGGTGTGAGGTCTCCATTTCAGCAAGAAGACCCAGGCACACCCAAGAACCTACAGGCTCCAGTGCTGTAAAGCTTCAGGCCAAACAACAAATAAGATAGGAACACTGTCTCAACTATTAGAAGACAGGTTGCCTAAAGTCATACTGAGCTCATAGCCACCTCAAAACTTACCTCTTAATGTGGCCCTGCCCACCAAAGGGAAAAGACTCAGCCTCACCCATCAGAAGGCAGGCACCAGTCCCTCCAACCAAGAAGCCTACACAAGCTCCTGGTCCAACCTCACCCACTGGGGGCAGACACCAGAAGCAAGAGAAACTACAAGAGTGCAGACTGCAGAAAGGATACCACAAGAACAGAAAGTTAGACAAAATGAGACAACAGAGAAACACGTTACAGTTGAAGGAACAAGGTAAAAAACCCACAAGAACAGCTAGACAAATAGGAGATAGGAATTCTACCTGGAAAAAAATTCAGAGTAATTATAGTAAGGATTACTCAAAATCTCAGAAAAAGAATGGAGGCACAGTTTGAGAATATACAAGAAATGCTTAACAAAGAGATAGAAGATTTAAAGAACAAGCAAACAGAGGTATAGAGATGAACAACACAATCACTGAAATACAAAATACACTAGCAGGAACCAGTAGCAGAATAACTGAGGCAGAAGAAAGAATAAGTGAACTGGAAGGCAGAGTGGTGGAAATCACTACCATGGAACACAATAAAGAAAAAAAAGAAT
>NW_011478065.1:4559-5480 GCF_000754665.1 Bison bison bison | reverse complement strand
TTTCTGTCACATGAATTGTGCACTTTCAATTTCTCATTTGTCCTTGACCTTATATAGGATATTTTTAAAGAAGATTTAAATTATTTTCATACAGTTTTATAAATTTTTTTAACATGTAATATCATATGGTCTGAGGTAGGGGTATAGCTTTTTTTGTTTTGTTTTGTTTTCCAGATCACTACTAGTTGCCCCCAAACCATGTGTTACACCCAAACTAATATTACAAAATTTCTTTTTATTCACATTTTTCCATATATAACCTTATATCTAGAATACATGTTTTGTTCAAATGATTAGTTGTCTTTTTTTGGTATCACACTGGTTCAATTATCCAATATTAATATTATGTTTTGTAATCTGGTTGGGCTGAATTTTGTATTGTTTTATGAAATAAGCATTCATGAGAGTCCACAAGAAAAAAACAGAGGAGGGATCCAGGAAAAAATCATTTATTATACTAACAGATTATATAGAGAGAACACATGACATTACCACATGGGAAAAACACCAGGGTGTTCAGGATACAGAAGACAAGAGCAAAGGAAAAAATCATTTATTATACTAACAGATTATATAGAGAGAACACATGACATTACCACATGGGAAAAACACCAGGGTGTTCAGGATACAGAAGACAAGAGCAAAGGAAAAAATCATTTATTATACTAACAGATTATATAGAGAGAACACATGACATTACCACATGGGAAAAACACCAGGGTGTTCAGGATACAGAAGACAAGAGCAAAGGAAAAAATCATTTATTATACTAACAGATTATATAGAGAGAACACATGACATTACCACATGGGAAAAACACCAGGGTGTTCAGGATACAGAAGACAAGAGCAAAGGAAAAAATCATTTATTATACTAACAGATTATATAGAGAGAACACATGACATTACCACATGGGAAAAA
>NW_011478065.1:0-1384 GCF_000754665.1 Bison bison bison | reverse complement strand
TCTGTTTTATTTTATTTTTTTGATGGTCTATGGGTTGTTCAGTAACATATTGATTAGCCCCCTTCTGTTTGTGTTTTTGAAATTTTTTTAAATGTCATAGTTGATTTCTAGCTTCAAAGTGTTGTGGTTAGAAAAGTTACTTGATAGGATTTCAGTTTTCATAAATTTACTGAGGTTTGCTTTGTGGCCCAGCATGGGATCAATCCTGAATAATATTCCATGTGCACTTGGAACGAATGTGCATTCTTTGGCTTTTGGATGGAATGGCCTATAAATATTAATTAAGTCCATCTGGTCTAATGTGTCATTTAAGGTTCATGTTCCTTATTGATTTTTTCTCAATATTCTATCTACTGATGTAAGTGGGGTGTTAAATACTATTACTTTGTTATGGTCAATTTCTCCTTTAAGTCTGTTAACATTTGCCTTATTTATTGAGTTGGTCCTATGCTGTGTGCAGATATATTTACAACTGTTATATCTTCTTGAATTGGTCCTTTGATCATTATGTGATACCTTTCTTTGTCTCTTGTGAGTCTTAAAGTCTATTTTGTCTAAATATTGCTATTCCAGCTTTCTTTTGATTTTCATTTGGATGGAATATTTTTCCATCTCCTCACCTTCAGTCTGTATTGTCTTTAGATCTGAAGTCAGTCTTTCAGAAGCAGCAAATATATGGGTCTTGTTGCTGTATCTACTCAGCTAGTCTGTGTCTTTTGGTTGTAGCATTTTATCTGTTAATATTTAAGGTAATTATTGATATGTATGATTTTATTGCCATTTTGTTCATTCTTTTTAATTTGTTTTTATAAGTCTATTGTTCCTTTCTCTTCTTTTGTTCTCTTGAGATTTGATTACTCTATTTAGCATTGTGTTTGGATTCTTTTTTCTTTTATGTGTTCAAATGTATTATAGACTTTTGTTTTGCAGTTATCATGAGCTTTTTGTATAGAGGTGTGTTTGTTTCAAGTTGATGATCTCTTAAATTTAAGCACATTTTTCAGTTCAGTTCAGTCGCTCAGTCGTGTCCAACTCTTTGCAATCCCATGAACTGCAGCACGCCAGGCTTCCCTGTCCATCACCAACTCTTGGAGTGCACCCAAACCCATGTCCATTGAGTTGGTGATGCCATCCAACCATCTCATCCTCTGTTGTCCCCATCTCCTGCTGCCCTCAATCTTTCCCAGCATCAGGGTCTTTTCAAATTAGTCAGCTCTTCACATCAGGTGACCAAAGTACTGGAGTTTCAGCCTCAACATCAATCCTTCCAATGAACGCCCAGGACTGATCTCCTTTAGGATGGACTGGTTGGATCTTCTTGCAGTCCAAGGAACTCTCAAGAGTCTTCTCCAACACCACAGTTCAAAAGCATCAATTCTTCAGC
>NW_011478064.1:9330-10077 GCF_000754665.1 Bison bison bison | reverse complement strand
AATTATTTCACTGTTATCATGTATAATTTAATCTTCCCTAAGAGAAGATAAATTTCTCAAGAGCAAGAATCTTGCCTCAGACTCTTTTAAGTTGCCAAGAATACCCATCATACAGAAGGTATTCAGTGTCTCAAGAACAGCCCCCATCATCCCAGAAGCAGCAGCAACAATCTAAAACCTTCACTCTGTGCCCGGCATAGGGCACATAGTGCTTTATACATCGTATTTAATGCTCGCAACAACACTCAGATGAAGAATCAAGGCACAGAGAAATCCCCAAATTTAGAGTTTAAAGCACACTGCAGAACTCAGATACAAACCCAGGTCTGCCTGGCTTTCCAGTCCAAGCTTTTGGCTATTTTGCTAAACCAACTGCATAGTTATTGACAATCTCCCTCTCCCCAAAACCCATCTTGCTAGGCTTCCCACTGCAGAGTCCATTTGTATTTTCTGGAGCTTTGATACACACTGATAAGCCTATTTTTGTATCCTCTAAAAAGGGGGTACTTTTCCTACATAACACTCTTTTCTTCTTCTAACGCTGTTTTTTCTCCACCTTCATGTGTTTGATGCAGGTGAATGTTTCATGTCACAAAAATATAATTTTAAAAATATGTGTTCTATGAAAAGATGCTCAACATCACTCATTATCAGAGAAATGCAAATCAAAACCACAATGAGGTACCATCTCACGCTGGTCAGAATGGCTGCTATCCAAAAGTCTACAAACAACAAATGCTGAAGAGG
>NW_011478064.1:4739-5985 GCF_000754665.1 Bison bison bison | reverse complement strand
TTTACTCTGAGAACTTTCCATAAATGAGTGCCGGTTCTGCTGAGATCTGCTGCTTGACTTGAGGTACTTTGTGCCTGGGCCATCTGAAGGCTTTGGGTCAATATTAAAATCAAACTCTGTCTTTGACTTGGCTTCTTTCGGGCTGAGAAGGTGTGGAATGTTGTTGTTAGTCAGATCTTTGCTGGTAGACCCAGGCTGGCTGCCGGCTTGGTAAGTTTTGGTGTGCATGGGACTAAGAGTAGCTCCAGCAAGGTTTCCATTCAGGAAGCTTTCATTGGCAGGAAGCCCTTCGTCAGCCCGGGGCAGACCCACACCTAGGTTCTGGATATCTTTGCTGTTAGATCTGTGGTGAGACTGCAAAGCCGCACTTTTGCTGGCTTGGTTTCTGTGTCAGAAACAAAAGAAGCATATCAGTTTCCCTTAAGAGCAGACAGACAAAAAGTATTACTAAAACAAGAAAGAACAAACACCTAAAACACCACAAAGACTAAAAACATTCTCTCTCTCAAACATGTGACTATAAATCACATGTAATCTATCATTAAGAGTAAGTTGCTTAGATCAAGTCACTCTGCCACAAAGCACTGGTCCTGATGAAGTACTTTGGTATTCTTAAATGCTCAGCTAACTTGCTGCCAACATGGCTTCTAACTGATCATCTGGGAAAAGATCCTTTTGCTATACTGGGGCTCACATGAGTGTGTGCTATAGAAAGCCTGCAAAGAACAAGAGAGCTGAGCTATACATAAATTCTTTATAACTTTGTCTGCGTGGACATCAGAAGGAGACATTTAGACTTGCAGATCACTGTGTTCCTTGAACTTCATTTTTATTTGTAAAACTCATGGCCTACCTCAGAGATTTATACAGCATATAGACACAAGCATCTATGTCTCTCTTGTCTTTAGCCTGTATAATCAATGAATGTGAATTCTAGCAAGGTACACAAAAAAAGAAAATAATACTCTAAAAAGAAGTGGGAACTGCCTGGTGCAGTTTGCTGGAAAATGTGATGATTGACATTCATGTTTTAGAGAAGTGGCAATACTTGGGATGTGTCAGATACCTCCTGTACACTGACTAGGAGTGTGTCTCTAACTGGATCACAGAGACCTAAATAGGTAATTTCTCTCCAAAAGACACCATTTATTCTCTTCTCCATTTCACACTTCATTATTTCAAATGGGCTGAGGTCTTCTTTAGGACTGAAAGCTTCACGTTCTACTTGGTTTAAAATACAAAATAT
>NW_011478064.1:0-1964 GCF_000754665.1 Bison bison bison | reverse complement strand
CATGTATGCCTATGGTGATTCATGTTGATGTATGGCAGAAACCAACAAAACATTGGAAACCAATTATTCTTCAATTAAAAACTACTATTACGGAAATCCCATAGATCTCTCCAACACACAACTGGAAGGAATCCGTGTTAAACTGCCAACCACTTGAGATTTTATATATTAACCTTTCTTAATGGTTGGTAGGATGGATAGACAGATGGCTAATCTCCAGTTAAAATAACTTTTCAAAGCAAACATCAAAGATACAAAACTATACTTTTATGGGGAAGACTGAGGAAGTAGGACTGGTGAGAGGGCAGCGTGTGGCAGGATGAAGCACCATCCCACCATGTTCAAGGTAAGCAGAACCTCAGAAGAGTCTGAAGGAGACTTAGGCAAGGACTAGGTAATGCAGAGTCCACTGCCTCTCCTATAGAGACAGGGTGCATGAGGATATGTATATGAGCATACTTGCTGTCTCAGGGACAAGGCAGGGCATCCAACACGACATGGTGCCCTGAACATCTCTACAAGGGTGCTAGGAAGTCCGACGGAGCAATGGTCTATGCAGAATTAAGTGTCCACAGCAAGGGTTTCCATGGAGGATATGTGGACCATAGAACAAGCGTGAAGTGGAAATATTTCCAGATACATGTAAACTGAGCTAATGGTTTCTTTCCTAGATAAGTCATTTAGGACTTTTTCTTTAATATATTCAGTATAGTGTCAAGACCTGAAAACAAATTCTTCCAGAGATTTTTATTTACTTACAATTTCTATCCTTGTCTGCTTCAAAAGGGGATTTGGTAGGACTCCTCAAAGACCACATGAGCCACATCCTCATGACCACACACATCCTCCTTGATAGATCCCTAAAGAGGGCTCCCAAGGAGAGCCTTGAACCCCACTGGGTATCTCTCTCAAGTGAGTTATTAGAGGATGAGTACACAGGTCTCCTTTTATGGTACGGTTACACTGCCAATCACTATAGCACAAATCCTCATCATCAGTCTACTGAACTTTCTATCACTGAGATCCTTATTCTTTGCAAATATAAACTAGAAGAGACAGGTGACAATCAACGTAGAAGGGAGACAAAAGCACCTGAAATGAGAGTGACCCCAGATAAGACACAGGCATAAATGTGATGCTCTTGAACTCAAAGGAGCAACCGTATGATGAATACTGGTCCTTGGCTTAGTCCACTGATCTCATGGAAATGGACAACAAAGTGAACACCAACTTAGTGAAACAGAATTTGAATCTCCTCCTAGGCCTTCTTGGAAACAAAACAGGTAAGAATGGTTTATACGATGTGAGGGAAACAATAACCAAACCAGTCATGTTAAAGAGAGTAAACAGCTATAAAACACAATCACACCATCGTGGTTAAGCAGAAAAAATACAGGGTAAATGGTTAGTGCTTATTTATAGCTGTACTCACAGATCTAAAAAATACCAGGTCTTAAGCTTTCAAAATTCCAGTTGGTTAAAAACAATTGTTCTATGTGGAGAGAAAGGGGGCACATGGGAAAAAAAACTTATATTAGGAAAGCGAAAGAATTATTGTTTTCTACTTCTCCAATAGTAGATAAGAGAAATGATTTCCTCCAATAGTAGACAAGAGAAACGATTTCCTATCTTCCAAATTTAAGCAATTCTAGATGACAAGACCAGCTTCCAGGAACAGGAAGGACACTGCCCCTGCAAATGCAGCCAAGAGAAGTAAGGAATGTTGCTTTTGGAGAGAGAACCTGATGGAGGGGTTAAGCTCCTTGAGCCCCTCCCCAATCTCCTACCCCACAGGAAATACAGGGTTTTTTTAAAGATTATGCTGAAAATTACATCAGAAAGCATCAATTTTAATCATTACCTAGCAAACTGATTTTACTATTTCTATATTCTTATTCTTATGAAAAACTAGTTTCTCAACTTAATGATTAAAAGACAAGAGCAACAAAAACACGAGCCCCTGT
>NW_011478063.1:9387-10556 GCF_000754665.1 Bison bison bison | reverse complement strand
GGGAATGCAAATTGACACAGCCACTATGGAAGACAGTATGGAAATTCTTTGGGGGGAAAAAAAAAACTAGGAATAAAACTACCATATGACCCAGCAATCCCACTCCTAGGCATATACCCTGAGAAGCCAAAATTGAAAAAGACACATGTATCCCATTGTTCACTGCAGAACTATTTATAATAACTAGAACATGGGAAGCAACCAGATGTCCATCGACAGATGAATGGATAAAGAAGCTGTGGTAAATATATACAATGGACTATTACTCAACCATAAAAGTGAATACATTTGGTCAATTCCAATGAGGTGGATGAACCTAGAGCCGATTATTAAGAATAAAGTACGTTAGAAAAAGAATGATGAATATTGTATGAAAATGCATATATATGAAATCTCAAAAGATATTATCGAAGAATTTATTTGCAGGTCAGCAATGGAGAAAGAGATATATTAAACAGACTTATGGACATGGAGACAATGGAGGAGAGAGTGAGATGTATGGAGAAAGTAACAGGGAAACTTACATTACCATATGTAAAATAGATAGCCAACGGGAATTTGCTGTATGTCTCAGGAAACTCAAGCAGGGGGTCTGTATCAACCTGAGGAGTGGGATAGGGAGGGAGATGGGAAAGAGGTTTGAGGAGAAGGGGATACATGTATATCTGTCGCTAATTCATGTTTAAGTTTGACAGAAAACAACAAAATTCTGTAAACTAATTATCCTTCAACTAAAAAATAAGCAAAATTTTCAAAGTTTAATAGTTTAATATCAAACTAAAATTGATAGTGTGTTAACAGTCACTGGAGGAAGGTCAAAGCTGCATAGCATGTTTGTGTCAGACCACTTCCTGGTAGCTGCGTCCCCTCCTCACTTCTGTTCTCTCCTAACGATAGCATGTTCACGTGGACTGAGGGTTGGTGGGCTCTTGTAAGGAAGAAATAAGCCTTGTTACCTGTTCTTTTAAGATTGGCAGAATGCCTATTCTCAAACATAACAAATTTACTCATAAATTCCTTGTTTCTGTCTATACTTCTCCCTTGTCTTTTTTTAAAATATAAATTTATTTATTTTAATTGGAGGCTAACTACTTTGCAATATTGTATTGGTTTTGCCATACATCAACATAAATCCGCCACAGGTATACCCGCGTTCCCCATCCTGAACC
>NW_011478063.1:4782-5680 GCF_000754665.1 Bison bison bison | reverse complement strand
ACTTCACATCTAAAGCAACTAGAAAAAGAACAAAAAACTCCCAAAGTTAGCAGAAGGAAAGAAATCATAAAAACCAGAGCAGAAATAAATGAAAAAGAAATGAAGGAAACAATAACAAAGATTAATAAAACGAAAAGCTGGTTCTTTGAGAAGATAAACAAAATTGACAAACCACTAGACAGACTTATCAATAAAAAAAGGGAGAAAAATCAAATCAATAAAGTTAGAAATGAAAAAGGAGAGGTTACAACAAACAGCACAGAATTACAAAGGATCATAAGAGAATATTATGAGCAACTATATGCTAATAAAATGGACAAACCAGAGGAAATGGACAGATACTTAGAAAAGATACATAGAAAGATCTATGTATCTGATAGTAAAGATACTATCAGAAAACTAGTGGAGCCAATCAATGAATTTAGCAAAGTCATAGGATACAAAATCAATACACAGAAATCACTTGCATTTCTACATACTAACAATGAAAAACCAGAAAGAGAAATTAAGGAATCAATCCCATTCACCATTGAAACAAAAAGAATAAAATATCTACAAATAAACTTACCTAAGGAGAAAAAAAGAACTGTATACAGAAAATTATAAGACGTTAATGAGAGAAATCAAAGATGCCATAAACAGATGGAGAAATATTCCATGATCCTAGGTAGGAAGAATTGATATTGTAAAAATGACTGTACTACTAAATGGAATCTACAGATTTAATGCAATCCTTATCAAATTACTCCAATGGCATTTTCACAGAACTAGAACAAAAATTTCACACTTCATATGGAAACACCAAAGATCCGGAATAGCCAAAGCAGTCTTGAGAAAGAAATATTCATTTCGATATTTGGCAAAACTAATACAATATTGTAAAGTTTAAAAATAAAAT
>NW_011478063.1:0-1323 GCF_000754665.1 Bison bison bison | reverse complement strand
CATGTCCATCGAGTCAATGATGTCATCCAACCATCTCATGCTCTGGCGTCCCCTTCTCTTTCTGTCTTCAATCTTTCCCAGCATCAGGGTCTTTTCAAATGAGTCAACACTTCACATCAGGTGGCCATAGTATTGAATCTTCAGTTTCAGCATCAGTCCTTCCAATGAATATTCAGGACTGATTTCCTTTAGGATGGATTGGTTGGATCTCCTTGCAGCCCAAGGGACTCTCAAGGTCTTGTCCAACACCACAGTCCAAAAGCATCAATTCTCCTGTGCTCAGCTTTCTTTACAGTCCAACTCTCACATCCATACATGACGACTGGAAAAACCATAGCCTTGACTAGATGAAACTTTGTTAGCAAATTTCTCCTTTACTGATTTCTTTTATGGTAAGTAAATATTTCTCATTGTTGCAATTAAAATACTTTGCATAGAATTTTTGGTTGACAGCTTTTTCAGCAAAGTGAATATCTTATTCCAGTGCCCTCTGGCCTCCCTTAAATCTTATAAGAAATAAGCTAACTACCATACTCTTGTTTCCTTGTATCTGATGAGTTGTTTTTTCTTGCTACTTTCAAGGTTTTCTCTCTGGGTTTGGCCTCCACATATTTGACTATTATATGTCTAAATATGGATAATTTTCTGTTGATTCTACTTGAGATTTCATGAGTTTGAATCTCAATGAGATTTATTGAATTTCATGGATTTGTAAATTGATGTTTTTAATAAAGTTTTGGAAGAGTTTAACCACGTTCTTCAAATATTTTTACCCCCTTTTTCTATTTCCCTAGTAACACTCATTACACAAAGGTCTCTATGATTTACATTGTCCCACATGTTTTTGCTATTATATTATATTGTCCCACATGTCTGATATTAAGAAGAGTTGGCAAGAATTCACAGAATAACTACACAAAAAGGATCTTCATGACCCAGATAACCACAATAGTGTGAGCACTCACCTAGAGCCAAACTTCTAGAATGCAAAGTTAAGTGGTCCTCAGGAGGCATCACTACAAACAAAGCTAGTGGAGGTTATAGAATTCCAGTTGAGGTATTTAAAATCTTAAAAGATGATGCTCTGAAAGTGCTGCATTCAATATGCCAGCAAATTTGAAAAACTCATCAGTAGCCACGGGACTGGAAAAGGTCAGTTTTCATTCCAATCCCAAAGAAAGGCAGTGCCAAAGAATGTTCAAACTACCACATCTCACATGCTAGGAAAGTAATGCTCAAAATTATCCAAGACAGGCTTCAGTAATATGTGAACCGTGAACTTCCAGATGTTCAAGCTGGTTTTAGAAAAGGCAGAGGAACCAG
>NW_011478062.1:0-1702 GCF_000754665.1 Bison bison bison | reverse complement strand
CTCTGTCATCCCCTTTTCCTCCTGCCTTCAATCCTTCCCAGCATCAGGGTCTTTTCCAATGAGTCATTTCTTCACATCAGGTGGCCAAATTATTTGAGTTTCAGCTTCAGTCCTTCCGGGAATATTAAGGACTGATTTTCTTTAGGATTGACTGGTTGGATTTCCTTGCAGTCCAAGTCAAGAGTCTTCTCCACCACCACAGTTCAAAAGCATCAATTCTTTAGCACTCAGCTTTCTTTATAGTCCAACTCTCACATCCATACATGACTACTGGAAAAACCATAGCTTTGACTAGATAGACCTTTGTTGGCAAAGTAATGTCTCTGCTGTCCAAGTTGGTCATAACTTTTCTTCCAAGGAGCTAGCATCTTTTAATTTGATGGCTGTAATCACTATCTGCAGTGATTATGGAGCCCAAAAATATAAAGTCTGTCACTGTTTCCCCATCTATTTGCCATGAAGTGATGGGACCAGATGACATGATCTTTGTTTTCTGAATGTTGAGTTTTAAGCCAACTTTTTCACTCTCCCCTTTCACTTTAATCAAGAAGCTCTTTAGTTCTTCACTTTCATCCATAAGAGTGGTGTCATCTGCATATCTGGGGTTACTGATATTTCTCCTGGCAATCTTGATTCCAGCTTGTGCTTCATCCAGCCCAACATTTTGCACAATGTACTCTGCATATAAGTTAAATAAGCAGGGTGACAATTATACAGCCTTGACGTACTTCTTTCCTGATTTGGAACCAGTGTGTTGTTCCATGTCCTGTTCTGTTTCTTCTTGACCTGCATACAGATTTTTCAGGAGACAGATAATGTGGTCTGGTATTCCCATCTCTTGAAAAATTTTCCACAGTTTGGTGTGATCCACACAGTCAAAGGCTTTGGCATAGTCAATAAAGCAGAAGTAGATGTTTTTCTGGAACTCTTGCAGAGAGACACAAATGAATCAGACACAAGTGAGCAACTCACACTTTCTCTTTTCACTTTTTTCCAGGAATACCCTGCAAGCTGTCTGAGGCATATGAATGGGATTTGTAGCAATGTTCTTTATATTATATAATTATAATTATAATGTAATAATAGAATATAAAATATTAAAATTATATATCTATAAAATATCTTGGGGTAAGTTTGCTTCTCTTTTTATTATACTTTCTTCACAATTGCTTCTCACTTTGCTTGCTTAGTGAATTTCCTTCCTTTTTTCTGATCCCTCCTCCTTTACTTTCTTCCTTCCTTTTTCTGTAGAATTTGAATAGCTGATGTCTTAGTCCATTTGGGCTGCTATAACAAATATACCATAGAATGGATGGTTAGGAAGTCCAGGATTAAGGTACCAACAGATTAGATTTGGTGATTTGTGAGTGTCTATTTCCTGGCTCATAAATGGCTATCTTCTTTCTGTATCTTTACAAAGTGGAACTCATAGAAGATTCTCTGGGGTCTCCATTAGAGGATCACTAATCTCTTTTGATATGCAGGTCAGGAAGCAACAGTTAGAACTGGACATAGGACAACAGACAACTGGTTCCAAATAGGAAAAGGAGTACATCAAGGTTGTATACTGTCACCCTGCTTATTTAACTTATATGCAGAGTACATCATGAGAAACACTGGGCTGGAAGAAGCACAAGCTGCAATCAAGGCTGCCGGGAGAAATATCAATAACCCCAGATATGCAGATTACACCACCCTTATG
>NW_011478061.1:9324-10536 GCF_000754665.1 Bison bison bison | reverse complement strand
TATATCAATGAAGTGAAGTGAAGTGAAGTCGCTCAGTCGTGTCTGACTCTTTGCAACACCATGGGCTGTAGCCTACCAGGCTCCTCCGCCCATGGGATTTTCCAGGCAAGAGTACTGGGGTGGGCTGCCATTTCCCTTCTCCAGAGGATCCTCCCAACCCAGGGTTTGAACCCAGGTCTCCCACATTGCAGACAGATGCTTTACCATCTGAGCCACCAGGGAAGCCATGTACACATTCACACCCATTACCAGTCACTTCCCAATCCCCTTCCCTCCAGCCCCTGGCAAATACTAAGCCCTATTATTGAATCCATCAATAATTACTTGTTAATTTCTGTGTGTGAAACTGTTCTAGGTATACTACAGAAGAAAGAAATCCTTGAGAAACAAGTTCCTGGCCTATAAATACTCTGTCTTTTAACATCTATTGAATTTGACTTTTCAGCCTCACCCATACTAAATGTATAGGGCATTTTTGTTTGTTTTCACTTTTGTTCTGCCTTTAACATGCTTTATTCAGCATCCATCTTGAGCAGATGCTCTTGATGGCCACTAGATGGAAGCCTAACAACATCTACATTTTCAAATGCTAGTTTTTTGCGATCACTTGATGTATTCAAACTGGATTTGTGGCATGAACAAAAGCTGTCACCAGATTTTTCTTTAAGCTGTCATTGGTTTTTAAAGTCTGAATTGTCATCTGGGTTTATTGCATAATTGCCCAGTCTGAGTAATTTATTGATGTTGCTGTCAGTCATTACAGTCATCCAAACCATAAGTGAGTCTAGTCTTGCCACCTGTTTGGAGACCCAAGATGGACTGAGATTGGACTCTTACCATTCACCTTCTCCCTGCCACTCCAAGAATTCCCTTTCCTTGTGGTAGATTTCATTATTTACTCAAATTCTTTCTTCCCTCCCTGTCCTAATCATGGCTTCATTGATGGTGGTAAATACTCCTCTCTTCTCTGACTTGTGCTGTTCCAACCCAATTGTTTTGGTCAGTGATATATGAGAAGACCCAAGGTTTGTCTGGAGAAGGCAATGGCACTCCACTCCAGCACTCTTGCCTGGAAAATCCCATGGACGCAGGAGCTTGGTGGGTCGCAGTCCATGGGGTCGCTAAGAGTTGGACACGACTGAGCGACTTCCTTTCACTTTTCACTTTCATGCATTGGAGAAGGAAATGGCAACCCACTCCAGTATTCTTGCC
>NW_011478061.1:5796-6006 GCF_000754665.1 Bison bison bison | reverse complement strand
ATGCAAAGATGGGCACAGTAAAGGACAGAAATGGTATGGACCTAACAGAAGCAGAAGATATTAAGAAGATGTGGCAAGAACACACAGAAGAACTATACAAAAAAAAGATCTTCATGACCCAGATAACCACAATGGTGTGATCACTCACCTAGAGCCAGTTATCCTGGAATGTGAAGTCAAGTGGGCCTTAGGAAGCATCACTATGAACAA
>NW_011478061.1:4496-5683 GCF_000754665.1 Bison bison bison | reverse complement strand
AATCCACACTGATCTTTTTTTAACATGCAGATTTCCTTGTTCAGCTCTGGCTACAGAGTGCAGGTGGAACACTAGCAGTGCTGGAAACATTTTCAGTGATAGCAGTTTATATAGTTGAGGGGCTGCAGAACTTTACAGAGGGAAATTTTCTAAGAGCTCTTCAGTCTTCAAAAGCAGGTACTAACAAGAATGTGAGATTGAAGCATATAAAATCTGAATGTGTATAGAGAAAATTAATGTAAATTTGTTTTTTAAAATTCCAGGATGAATAGTCACTCTTTGGAGGTTGAAAAAAATAGTTTAGGTCAAATTAAAGACACCAGTGCATACTTTACAAAGTAGAGACTGGATGTGAAGGACATGTTTCACCCATAGGGTGTATAGCCTCAAAATATTCATGAGGTTAATAAAGTATTAGATGCACTCATGGAATATAAGAGTTTGCAAGACAATTAAGGGGGGTTTCCAGCATGATCTTTAGCTTTTAAAGTCAGTAAAGAGAGAAAAGTACCAAATAGGGTAAAAATTTGGTGCTATTAATGTCATCTGAAATACTGATTGGACAGTGGGTGGTATTTCATATGTTCCATTGCTGTGTTCTGATGAAAGTGATTAATAATATACACTGTTTTAAAAACATACAAAAGACTGCGAACAGTATGTAAAGAATGAGATAATTAAAGGCTTGTGTGAACGTATCTGTAAATCTGTGGGCCCAGAGTGCTGGAAGTGAGCCACACTAATGGATCACATACCAAAGCCTTGGTATCAACTGCCCCCGCTCTCTTCAGTCATCACCATCAAACTATGCTGTAGAATCCAAACTTCTGGTCTGGGATTATGTGGGAAAATGTCACATGAGTGCGTCTGCTGGGGGAGAGGAAGGGATGGAGGAGATGGTGGTGGTGGTGGTTGAGGGCCCTGAGTAATAATACTGTCTCTGAGGAGAGAAGAGATACTTACATGGGAGAAAAACTGTTTAGGGTCTGAAGTCATGATTCACATGTTGTCATTTGGATCCCTTAATCATGTTTACAGTTTAGAAACAACACATTTTGTAGACTCCTCCATGTTAGGAAATGAGAGGGTAACAGGCAGGAAGGCCAGGGGTCTCCAAACAGAGGAAATAGCCTGCAATTGTCAGACATTTTTCTCTCTCTTAAGCGGCAGGAGGAAACAAACTAGCG
>NW_011478061.1:0-2234 GCF_000754665.1 Bison bison bison | reverse complement strand
AAAAGCCCCAAGTCCTAACCACGGGACTGCCAGAGAATTCTCTGGTGATGGTTTTAACATCTGTAAAACAACTCAGGAAATGTACATAAAGGTATTATTATTTAGGTACTTCAGAGAGGAGCTAAGGCAGAGGATATGGGGGAGGGGTCTCTCCTAGAAAGGACCCACAGTGTCAAGCTCAGTTATACCATCTCCCACCTTCAACAGTTACTGACTCCTGGCAATATTTCCTCACCCATTATTACTTTGAAGAAATGCTAAGATATTTTATGCATAAATATTTCAGTGTGCATCTATATAACAGAACTCTTTTTTAAATCAAATAATACCACACTACCTTTAAATGTGCTTTGAAAAGTTTTGTATTTATAACTGGAAAGGCAAAGCAGTTTCAAAGATGAGAACTTTGCTCTCAAAGTGTCTTGCATTGTAGGAGTGAATGTCGCCAAGGGACCATTTCATGTAAATTGGTAGTTATGTGAGCTATAGCTCTGAAGAACAGTGCACTTCAGTCAACAAAAGTTCATGAGCTATGCTTTCCCCATCTGACTGGAAAAATAAAACTGCAGAATTACATCCAGCAAATATGGAGATACTGAAGTGCTTTCTCAAGTCTTATGTTTACTGTGTTAGAAGGAAAAAAAAAAAAAAAAGCAACTTGTTGGTCCCCTTTGTAATATTAAGAAGGCATCTTGCAATCCTGCTCCAGTCATAAATATAACCTGGGAAGACTGGTTTTTAAAAATTTCATATTTCCAGCCCAGGTACACTAGAGGTTTATAAGAGTGATTCCTAACAGTCTGTGGTTTGTGAAAAAAGTACTGTGAACAAGTCAGTTCTTTATTTTTCTTGAGATGGTCATACTTAAAGTATGATGATCAGAAATGCTATATCATAATTATTCTTAGGTATTTGACATACTCTATGTAATGTATATGAATATGTTGAGAAAGGAATGTTTCCTGCCATATCAATAAATCAGATATTTTTTATATCATATTTTTCAGCCCTTCTATTGAGGTAAATTTTGAGTGGTATCATGCTACTTTATCGCAGGGTGGTACAGTTCAAGTAAAAAAATCACACATTGATATTTTGTAAGGGCAGCATCCATGCTCAACAGTGGTGACTACAGGAAGTGTGTCTCTAGGAAAGCCAGCCCTGCTACACTTAGATTGTCACTGAAGCCCAGGGTGAGCTTGTCAGAAAGAAACTCTGCTATGTCAGCATCCAGGGCCCCCATCTTGCTACCCAGAAGTCTGCTCCAAACAAAATGAAGACCCCTTTATTTCGTTCCCTTCCCAATCCCTTTCCCTTCACTCTCTCTGGAGATCAACCCCAGTCATGATGTTCAGGCCATGTTTTTATGTCTCGTCTACTCACAGGCACCCACATTCACCAGGGCCTCACCTCACCCACGCCCACCCCATATACCACATTGTTTATTAGGGGAAGGTATGTTTTGTATTGTTCAGGGTCCCATGGATCCCCTTCTTCCCTCCCTCCTGTGCAGATCTTGAGAGGCCTGTGGACAGGGCATTGGTAGCTCAAGAGACTCCTGGATACCTGTTTTAAAACTTGAAAGGTTAAGGGTTTGCACGCATGTATCTACAAGGGGCCTTTATTTTTTTAGGAAGCAATTTATTGGAAGAACTAGCAACATTGAAAGATGGAAAACGTAAGTGAACTTTTTCTGCAAGGGCAATACTATGGTCTGTATGGCAGGCAGGGTGACTTTGGGCAGTCTCCTGGGACTTGGGGCAAGTCCAGTCCAGGCTCAATCCTTGTCGCCGTCACCCAGGATGAGCTTATCAAAGACATACTCTGCCAGGCCGCCTTCCAGGGACCCCTTGTTGCTCAGGATGCTGACATGGTCTCCCAGCTCCTTGATGAACTCCACCTGCTGGTCCCTGTGGTGGGTCTTCAGGAAGTAGCACAGGTGGGTGTCGCTGCTGTCAGTGGGCAGCTGGTGCAGGTTGAGCAGGCTCTGGTTGACACACTTCTCCAGGTGCAGGGTGTCCTGCATGGCCTGGAGACCACTCTCCCACTCTTGGGTCTCAGAGTTTCTCATGTCCAAGAAGGAGAAGCTACCCCCACGCCGGTTCTGCAGCAACATCAGGCTCTTGGCAGTCTCGCTGTGCTCCTGGGAGCAGAGCAGGAAGAAGCAGGAGCAGCTCTGCAAGGCCACGTTGTGGTAATGGTGGTGCAGGGAGCAGACCCTGGCCAGGCACTGG
>NW_011478060.1:16802-17537 GCF_000754665.1 Bison bison bison | reverse complement strand
CCCCAACTTTAATTAAACCTTTTAAAACGAAAACCTGCCTGGCATTATTCTGCTAATTGACCTGACCTGGTGAAAGAAGGCCCTGTCTGGGACTGCAGTGATTGTTTGTTAATACAATTTATTTCTGCGGTCTTGCCCAGATCCCTATTATGTATTCAAGAAGTGTGTGGGCTCAGAGCCAGTCATCACAAAGCAAAAAGTAATAAAACCTCCAAAGACTCCTTCCCCCGCCTCCCCATTTCTGGTCAGACTCTGTCTCGGTTCCCTGTCCAACAGTGGGGATTTAGAAGTCCCAGTGTCCACTGAATGAGCAGTTGGAAGGCTCACCAAGTTCACAGGGCCGGGGGTGGGTGGGAAGGCTAGTGGCTGGCATGAGCAATATGGCATGCGGCTCATTCATTAAGATTCCCTTTGGAGAAACCAGTGCTTGTGGCCAGGGCAGCCCTGTAGACTCATCTCCTTGGTGGCCATGGTGCCCTGAGCTGCAGTGGCATTTCCAGAACCTCAGATCTGGCTGCCCTGTCTGTTGGCTGCCCACATGTCTGGCAGGAAAATCAGTGCCCAGAGCCTTGGCTCCCTGGCAGCAGGACAGGGCTTGTGGGATGGCCTTCCTTGGGGCATGGATCAGGCTCCAGTCAGGTGCTGTGGGGCCTTTGGGAGGTGATTAGGTTTAGAGGAGGTTGTGAAGGTGCAGCTTCCCTGATAGGATGAGTGTCCTTATAAGAAAAAGAGAAA
>NW_011478060.1:11685-14320 GCF_000754665.1 Bison bison bison | reverse complement strand
TGGGGAGAAGAGCCAGAGCAGAGGAGGGCTGCACAAGCTTCCATCTCACCAGACTCGAATCTGGGGGGATGGGGGAGGAGAAGCAGACCAGGGAGAGACCCTCCCATATTGGGGTCCTGCACTTTCCTCTGGCTGCCAGGACCCTCCTTTGGGGCAAAGCCAGAGACAGACGGATAGCAGCAGCTGTGTCAGGAAAACAGAAAGATGGATGCAGGCTCCAACTCACTGGGGACCCTGCAGGCTGTCCTGCAGTTTCTAACTGGTGTTGCAGAAAGTAGGTCTGTATCCTCGGTCCCCCACTCCTAGTTCCATCTTCAGGGGCAACCCCAGGTCAGTGGATCTCAGATGGTCAGAGCTGAGGTCCTGCTCCCAGGGAAAACGCAGAAGCTAGTGGAGGAGAAACAGGGAGCTAAGGTCCTCCTAGGGCACACATCCCTGAGAATCATGGGTGAGGGTCTCAAGGCTTTCAACAATCACCCTCAAGTGTGTGAAATGGATCTTATCCCATTTCATGAAGGATGAAAGTTAGACTGTTGCCAGAGTGGAGCTGACCAGGGATGGGACCCCACCAAGAGGAGATGGACCAATGGTAAGCCACGTGCTGGACAGGCCCGCAAGGGGCCCCTTGTCCTCTGCACCACAGGTAGGGGTTTCTCATTGACATGCATCCTCATTTGGGCATTGCTGTATCTTCATTTCTGATTAATCTTCAATATATTTTCCTGATTCCAAAGTGGTTAATGGTCTGTAAACACATTCTTAAATATACCTGGCGGCTATTTAGTCAGTACAATCTTTTTTTATTATTCCAATACAGTGTTTCTCAAAGTGTGGTTGACAAACCAGTGGTAATAGTATTACCTAGAGCTCCTTAGAAATGTAAGTTCTCAGGCCTTGCTCCAGCCCCAAATAGATTGAAGCAGAGATTCTAGGATTAGGGCCCACCTGGGACTGGC
Organism: Bison bison bison; assembly: GCF_000754665.1. Lineage (NCBI taxonomy): Eukaryota > Metazoa > Chordata > Mammalia > Artiodactyla > Bovidae > Bison > Bison bison. The sequence continues at coordinate 13,364 of NW_011478060.1, read as the reverse complement.
TACATCACTGGTGGTGTGTGCTTAGTCACTGAGTTGTGTCTGATTCCTCAACCCCATGGACTGTAGCCCACCAGGCTCCTCTGTCTATGAAATTCTCCAGGCAAGAATACTGGAGGGGGTTGCTATTTTGTTCTCCAGGCAGATCTTCCTGACCCAGGGGTTGAACCTGGGTCTCCTGCATTGCATGCAGATTCTTCACCATCTGGGCCACCAGGAAAACCTCAGTGTGAAATGTAAATGCCAGATCCCTACTTCAAAAATTGTAAGAATTTCAGGAAAGTGTCAGCAGAGCATTCAACCAAGCAGAGATCACATGCCCATGAACCTGCCTTCGGCCCATGGTGTTTTCCCAAGCCTTTCAAGTCATCTGATGCTCGCTCACGAGTGAGGACTACTACTTCTGTTGAGATTTTTTCATTTGAAAAGTAGTACTTATGAGTTAAGGAAATTTTAGAAAATACAGAAAGATACAAAGAAGAAAATTTAACAGAACCGAAGATGATCTCATATCCCAGAGACAATCAACTGTTAACTTTGCATCATATTTCCTTCCTGTTTGTTTTTTTTTTTTTTTTAAAGCACAGATTTTGGATTTTTATATGCACATGTAATCCCACTGAGCATACCCTTTTCTGTTCACTAACATGCTATCGGAAGCATTTTCTGTGTCATCACCTCTTTGCTGTAAATATCACTTATAATGGCTATGTACCTGTGTTGGCCAACTTTTATTCTCGTATCCTCTCCCCCCACCTTTTTGCTTTGTTGTGGTGGTCTGAATTCACCTCAGCTGCATCAGACAACCCCTACTTTCTGTCCCAGAGCTATTTTGCCATAGCAGTCTGATTAACCACTTTCAGCATGTGTGCAAATCTAGACATGTGAGTCAACACTCACTAGGGCATTCTTTGATAAACAGATAGTCTTTTCTTCCATGTCTTGGGCAGACAATCAAACACATACTATTGGGTCTTTTGAATGTCCCCAGCTAGTCAGAGACCCAGTTGCCCACAGCAGTGACCAACGAAATAACATACCTCCCTTCATTCTTTCCCGTACCCCCTCCTATTCCCCAGGAGCACTTCTCTAAAGAAACTTGTGTCAGACTCTCCTTGTGAGAGGACTACATGCCTTGATAATATTCTTCCAATCAAGTGGGTAGAGCTTTGCTGTCTGACCCACTCTCAGTTGTAGGCACTTGATTGGTTCCCAGTTTTTCTTGGTTTTATACCAAAGTGGATCTTTCTGGGTGTGAAGCTTTCCTATATACAAGTCAATTTCCCAGGACAGAATACGAGAGAGAGAATTCATGGGTCAAAATGTTGAGCATTGTTTAGGCTCTCAATCCTGCACTGTCTAAAGAACAAGTCAGCTTTCAACTGGTTGAGCAAGCTTCACTTCACTGATAGAAAGCCTCTTAGGAAGCTCTCCTGGCCTGAAGGTGCAAGAAGTATGGCCTGGACACAGTTTTCACATGATCCACTGAGCGTACGTGACAGGATCAAGTCAGAGGCAGGGGGTGGGAACACAGAAGTCTTAGTTTCCCGTGGCTACCAGAAAAATGTACCACAGGCTGAATGGCTTAAATGGCAGAAATGTATTGCCTCACACTTCTAGAAGCTGGAAGTCTGAGATGAAGATGTTGGCACTGCTGATTCTTTCTGAAGCCTATGATGGAG
>NW_011478060.1:10361-11585 GCF_000754665.1 Bison bison bison | reverse complement strand
CTCCTAGCTTCTTAGGGTTTGCTCCATCTTTGGCATTCCTTGGCTTTTAGAAATATCACTCCAATGCCTGCCTTCATGCTCACGTAACATTCTTCTGTATGTATGATGTCTCCAAATTTCCCCTCTATATAAGAACACCAGTCATGGTGGATGAGGGACCCAGACCACTTCAGGATGACGTCATCTTAACTAATTACATCTGCAATGACCCTATTTCCAAGTAAGGTCACATTCTATCTATCTAATCTATCAATAAATCATCTTAAGAAATTGACTCACATGATTTCTGGGATCTGGCAAGTCAACTTGCAGGACAGGCCTGCAAGCCAGACACTCGGGTGACAGTTGATGCTGTAGTCTTGGGCTGAAGGCTGGAAACTCTGCACCTCCATGGAATCAGCGAGAACTAGGCAAGACTCCTCCTTCAAACCACAGCCACAGAAGCACTTGGGAAGTTATAGGTCGAGAGAGCCATGGTCCCTGTCTGGTAGTGGATGTGGAGTGGAGCTTTTCCTGAGCCAAGCACAGGTCCTCGCCAGTGCAGAACCCCCAGCAAGATCAGAAGAACCACAGATTAGGGCCCAGCCAGCTCATCTCTCATTTCTCAGAGAGGATGCTGAGGCCCAGAGAAGACAAAGGTCTTTCCCGGAGGTCACAGAACAAGGAAGCCGCAGTCAGGCCTGGGACCAGGTACTCTGGAGTCCCATGCCTTCTCCATAGCCCAAACTTGGCAAAGCCAGAGGGATGTGGGGAGTGACCTCCAACCTCCCGAGGCAGAGACATACAACAAGGTAAGAATCCCAGTGACGGCTGACCTCAGCGAACGAGTATGCTCACACCACAGCTCTGCATTTAAGGAGATGGAACTACTCTGGAGGTTACATCTTGGAGCCAGCAGATGCGGATTGGGTCCATGTGGCCACTGGATCTTGTCATTCTATCAGAGCCTGTGAACTTGCTGTCCCCTCCCTTCAACAGACAGCAGACAAGAACAAGAGGGGTGAGGGCTCTTGTATAAAGCCACACAACTAACTCATGGCAGAGCTCCCCCAAGCTCTTAGAAACATTGCTTGTCAGTGGGCAGAGGAGCCTCTGACTTGGCATCCTTGGTTGGCAGGAGAGGGGGCGGAGCCAGCTGGAGGCTGAAGGCCACACCCAGAAGTCTGAGCTCCACTGCCTGCTCAGAGACCAAGAAGACAGCTGCAAGCCAAGTGGGCAGGAAGG
>NW_011478060.1:9902-10261 GCF_000754665.1 Bison bison bison | reverse complement strand
TGCTCCCCCTGGGTCAGGGCTGGTGTGCCTCTGATTTCAGGGGGTCGGGGAAAGAATGGGCAAGTCCACATGAGCTCCAAGTATATGAGAGAAGGTGTGCTCTGAATCTGGCAGAGTATCCTGTTTGATTCACAAAGCAGAGTGAGAGAACTTACACGCGGCTGTCCTGGCAAGCTTGGAAAGTAAGAAACAAAAATCTCCCAGCCACAACATTTTCTAGCACAACTTCAGGCAGAAGAGTTATGTAATTGTCACTTAGTCATACTATTAAATATACAAACTGCCAGGTTGATAACGGGGTGGAGGAGGGTGTGACAGCCCCACCCCCCAGCTCCTCAGGAACTGGGTGCCTGGCAGCA
>NW_011478060.1:7294-9106 GCF_000754665.1 Bison bison bison | reverse complement strand
TTGCTGAGCCTCAGTGGCTGTAACACTAAAATGAAGGTGGAGGCCTGTGAAGTGCATTCTCATGGCTGCTACACACTTTCCCAGGTGTCCTCCAGCTTTCCCGTCTCTGGTGTCACTGCTCACCTTCCAGGCTGACTGCAAACTCAGCTCCCAGCCTGGTCACTGCCTCTCTGTGCTTGATCCCCTGTGAGTCCACCTCCTCTGACTGGCTCATCTGGGGCTCTGCCTTCTGTTTCAGGGCAGCACAGAACAGCCTTTGGCAAGATGTGAACTATCCCAGCTCTACAGAAACCTCTCTTTTTCATGTGCCGTCACAAAGCAAACCTCCAGCAAAGATACTTCCCCTCTTGCTTCCAAGGGCAAGGACAGACTGCCACCTTTACTTTTATTCTGGTCCCGAAGTCCCAACACTTTCCACCTTCTTCTGGCTGGATGGGCACCTCTAAGGCTTTTTCTACAATCTCACTCCGTTGCACATCTTTAGGCTCACACTGGTAACTGCTTCCTCCAGGCCATCTCCAGAGCGCAGAGAAAGAGGGTAAGAGAGGGAGAGACAGACACACACACACTTACACTGACAGAGACGGAGTATGGGAGTGAGAGAGCTTTTCAGAGACAGACTGAGCCTGTGTGAGGGGCAGGCGGGTAAAAACAGGTCTTAGTGTGAAGAAGAATGTGATGACAGAGAGACCTGGGGGAGAGGAGGGAAAGGGGCATTTGGTTTCAGTGGGGAAAGCAGTGGCCTTCCCCACTGGCTCAGTGGTAAAGAATCCTCTTGCAATACAGGTCTGCAGGAGACCGGGGTTCGATCCCTGGGTCAGGAAGATCCCCTGAAGAAGGGCACAGCAACCCACTCCAGTATTCTTGCCTGGAGAATCCCACAGGCAGAGGATCTTCGCAGACTATAGTCCATAGAGTCACAAGGAGTCAGACATGACTGAGCGACTGAACAACAAGAGGAGGAAAACCTAATGTTTTTACTCATGTCTTTACTTTTTCTGTTGTACTTTTTTCCTCCTAATGCCCCAAGGTTCCTTTTATCACTTCTATTTAGAGACCTTTCTCTAGCCATTCTTTTAAGGTATGTCTACTGGAGACAAAATCTGTTAGTTTTCCCACAGTAAGATGTGTATTCTGGATTTAGATTTCTAGAGTGACAGTTCTTAAAAAATGCTGTGTCACTTCTTTCTGGTCTTCATGGTTTCTGATGAAAAATCAGCTGTAATTCAAATTTTTTTTCCTCAATAAGGAAGGTATTAGTTTCCTTCATTCCTTTCCAGAACTGTCCTTTGTCTTTATTTTTCAGGACTTGGTGTGTCTTGGCATATATTTCTTTGAATTTATCTTGTTTGGGGTTCACTCAGCTTCTTGTATCTGTTGGTTTGTATCTTTGGACAAATTTGAAAAAATTTCCAGTCATTATTTTCTGAATACTTTTCCGACCCACATTCGTTTTCTTCTCCTTCTGGGACTTCAATAACATGAATCTTTAACAGTCTTTCCCTATAGTCCCACCAGCCCCCAAAGGCTCTGTTCATTTTCTTCCAGTCAATTTTCTCTGTTGTTCAGATGGAGTAAATTCTATTGTCCTATCTTCAAGTTCACTAAAAATCCTCTGTCATGTCAAATCTACTATTGAGTCCATCCAGAGAGATGTTCATTTCACTTATCACATTTTTCAGATCTAAAATTGCATCTAGTTTGCATCTCTTTTTTATATCTTCTATTTCTTGGCTAATTTTTTTAATATTTTTATTTGTTTCAAACATGTTTGTCACTGATTGCTGAAGCCTTTTCATGACAGCTGCTTTC
>NW_011478060.1:6630-7194 GCF_000754665.1 Bison bison bison | reverse complement strand
CCTCTACTTTCTCATCTTTGTCATTTTTCCAACTTGAAATTTCTCTCCTGACCCTCTCTACCCCATCCACCCTTCTAGGTAGTAAATCAAATGCCATCTCTTCCATGAAGTCCTCCTAAATTCCCCTGAGGGTAATGAATTGCTTCGCACTCTCTTCTCCAGGAGCAATTTGCTTTTTTCTCATTTAACTCTTCTTTGTTCTGCTGTGTGCTTCCTGTTTTCTAATTATGCAAGCATGCTTATGGAGACAATCAGGCAAAAACAAAAAAGTGTCAACAGAAAAGCTAAAGGAGAAAATCACCCATAATTGCCTTTCCAGAAACAACTACTGTTAAGATTTTGCCATATTTTTTTCTAGTTTTATTTCCATACATAGTTTCTTTGCTGTATATACAAATTTGTATTCTGAAACAGAGACCTATTCATGTTATAATTTCTGCTGTAGCCATCAACAAAATTCAGAAAACTCAAAAGGAGGGCGCTTTTGAACTGTGGTGTTGGAGAAGACTCTTGAGAGTCCCTTGGACTGCAAGGAGATCAAACCAGTCCATTCTGAAGAAGATG
>NW_011478060.1:5692-6530 GCF_000754665.1 Bison bison bison | reverse complement strand
ATATATATATATATATATATAGTCTTCATATATATATATACACACAAAATGTCCACTGGTTTTTGCAGTTTTTAGTGAGAGGGATAGGAAGAAGTATCCATTTTATCCCAATGGGAATTGATCTTTTTTGACCCTTATAACAATCTTGTAAGGCAGGTATTAATGTTATGCCCATTTTATGGATGAGACAACTGAGGTTCAAGGAGGTCACCCAAATACCAAGTACTAAAGCCAGGCTAGAACCCAGGGCTCTTAACTCCTGGTGCAGAATGTGTCCTGTGACATGAGGCACATCTCCATAAATTTTGTTTTTTCTTGATGCCCAATTGCACTCGGGTAGGGCATAGCAAGAAGAGTTCAGCTTGTCAGCAGGTAACTTGAGGACTTGGTATCAGAGACAGGGCCCAGGGTGGGCAGTAGTTATAGAGTTTCAAATCAGAGGAGGTTTGTCCCAGACGTGGTGGTTTCTGGGGCCAATTTGGAGTAGGCAATGGCTCTACTTTCCATGTCTTCTTGGGGTAGGGAATGGGAACCTCTCCCCTGCCCTCATTCATGGACAGTGTGGCTCCATATTTCTCAGCAGAGGATCCAGGTTCACAAACAGGGACAGGGCTGGGAAGGCCATGGAAGCATCAGGTTGAGAACCAAGCCAAAGACTGACAGGGATTTCTAAGCATCAGATGTGCAGTAACATTCCTGGGCCCTTCTCTTGCTCTTTGGGCACTAGTGGGTGTGGTGGGGAATGAGTAGGGCTCACCTATTATGGCCACTGCCTCTTTATGTTCCCAGAAGCACTTGCCTACATGTTTTTTATTTGATTGGTGTATAATTGCTTTAC
>NW_011478060.1:4669-5592 GCF_000754665.1 Bison bison bison | reverse complement strand
TTTGCTTAATATTTTTATTTGTTTCAAACATGTTTGTCACTGATTGCTGAAGCCTTTTCATGACAGCTGCTTTCACATTCTAGTTAGATAATTCCAATATCTGCTTTTCTCAATGTTGATGTCTGTTGATTGTCTTTTCTCATTCAAGTTTTGATTTTCTTAGTTCTTGGTGTGGCAAGTGATTTTGATTCTATCCTAAACATTTGAGGCATTGTGTTGTGAGGCCCTGGGTTTTATTTAGACCTTCTCTTTTCTGACACTGCTCACTGGGCAAAAAGGAGCGCTGCCTTGTTATTGCTTGGGGAGGAGTTTGAAACATCAGGCTTTCCATTCAATTTTCTTTGACCCCCAGAGGGTGAGTGGGTGAGAATGGACACCTTGTCACTGCTGGGTGACAGTGACAATGGGTGAGTGGGAACTCAGGTTCTCTATTAGGCTTCTGGAGACTCCTTCTTGGCTGAAAGGGGAAGGGACACCTCCTTACTGCTCCCCTTGTGGCCTCCATGACACAATGAGAGATTGCTTTAGTGCTGGAGGGGAATAAGACCCCACTCTCGAGGGTGGAAGTATAGGCTTTTCACTCAGACTCTGTGGATCACAGAGTGTCGGGTGGGTGAGGGTCACAGGTTTTCCATGATGTGTGGTTGAATTAGAGCAGCTATTTCCTAAAAGTTTGTTGCTTTTGTATTCTCTTCCTTTCCTGGTCATTTGGCCAGAGAGAGCAGGCTTTTGTTGGGGCTTTTAAAAAATCTGCTTGTGTTGAAGTTTCTGGTTGCTGGCTTCCTCAAGTTTAGGACAATATGAGACAGAAAAAACATCCCCCAAACCTAGGGAACCCAGCACAGTGTTGTCCCCCAGTTCCTAGCTGGTCTACTTCTTCTCTCCATCTTTCAGAGTCTTCTTATATTTGTTTTCTTATATAT
>NW_011478060.1:3411-4151 GCF_000754665.1 Bison bison bison | reverse complement strand
CCAAGCTAAACTCCCTGTGCTATATCACAGGTTCCCACTAGCTGTCTATTTTACACATGGTAGTGCGTATATGCCAAGCCTATGCCTTATCTCATTAGAAACTCATCTTCTGTTACTCTTTTTGGCCCCAGTTTATGGATGAGGATACTGAGGCTAGAGAGATGAGGTGACTTACTAAAAGTTCTGCAGCTTTTAAACGCTTGTGCAGCTACCTGCCCCCCTCTTCCCCCGCCACCACCACATAACTGAGAAGACCCTTGGGTGTGGGCTGCTCTACCTAATTCAGACAAGTCATCAGCTTCTAACTCAGTGCCTGTCACAGCACTGAGGGAGAATTTTTTGTTTTCTTCCTACCCTAGCTCAGTTGTAGATGGGGTCCAGGCAGGAGCTGGCAACTACTAGACCAACTCTCACTCATGTGCAAAAAGCCAGGACTAGGTGTGGGTGGAAGGCAAAAATGAGGGGCTAAAATCCCAGGCCATCTGACCTTGGGGCTTGTTGACACATGGCCTCCTACTGCAGAGAGACCAGGGAATGGATGACCCAAGGCTTGGTATTAGCCCAAAGGGGCACAGTGGGGGTCCCCAGGCACCGAGGGGCTCTTTATCCAGTGTTTAGGAAATGTTTCTTGTGTCTGTGCCTTTTGCAACCTCTCCTCCACACCCCACCCTGGGCCCTTCTAGTGGTACCAAGGCAGTGACTTCACACTAATTACAAGCCTTCAATTACAGAGCCCAGAC
>NW_011478060.1:0-3311 GCF_000754665.1 Bison bison bison | reverse complement strand
CAGTGGCTAAGACAGACATATCTCATATTACATCTTTTTGGACTAAGCTGAGCTTATATATGTGCTGCTAAATGGAAATATTGCTATCGGATAAGATTCATAATAAACTGCTGCTTGCTCAGAGTGGGGAGTAGCTCAGGAGACTGAGGGAAGAGGATTCGTCTGGCCCCTCCACAATGAGGCTCTTGGTAGCATCTAATAAGCCTAGCAATTTGTTGTTCATGGCCACACACACACATACACACACACCAGCAGCAATTCTCTGCTGTTGTTTTTCTCCCTCAGGCAGGAGGGGAGCTATTTACAGCATTGGAGGGTGGCTGTGGGGCGATGGAGCTCACGGTGGCTTTGGTGTGACAAAAGTCTACTTAGAAAGAAGAAAGTCTTCTACTGATGAATTGGATCAACGTAATGTTTCTTATTTCTCCTCAGAGATCAGTGAGGATTTTCATTTAACCAGGACTGTGGAGCCTGAAGCATTTTCAATTCTGTTTATAAAATTATTTTTAAATTTTTTGGCCTTGCAGCACAGCATACAGGATCCCCCTGACCAGGGATTGAACCTGCTCCCTCCCCCCACATTAGAAGTGCAGAGTCTTAACCACTGGACCACCAGGGAAGTTCCTGAAATTTTTGACTGAACTCTCCATACCCCTTGGCCTGGTACTTCCTGTGGATGCTCACCTGAGTCACCATTCGCTGAGCACGTGCCAGAGCCTGCATATTGACATAGGTTCTTCCTGACTCTTGACCACCCCCCAGCCAGGGTGGCTTCAAACAACAGAAAGTGTTCTTTCATGGTCTGGAGTCCAGAAGTCCAAACTCTAGATTGTTTGACTTATCAATGTGTCAGCAGGGTCACAGTCCCTCCGGGAGATCTGGGGGAAGTATCCACCCCTCACCCCTGCCTCCACCTCCGTGGATGCCTCACCTCATCTTCTGTGTGTGTCAAATCTCCCTCTCAGAAGCACACTTGGGATTCCACTCATGGTTCATCTGGATAATTCAGGAGTATTTTCCCATCTCAAGATCCTAAAAATTAATCTTGGGATTTGGCCATGTAAAGAAATGACCCCAGATTCTGGGGATTCAAGCCTGGTATCTTTGGGCGATGCTTTCCCACCTGCCACACAGGGACGTTTATTGCCAGTTCTTCAGGAAGATGAGGTAGGGAATGGCCCCCTGGCAGAAGCATGATGGAGCTGTGAACACTTGCCACGTTAGGACAGAGGTGCAGAAAGACAGTGGGTCCACGTCAGGTTCTTCTCTCTACCTCCCACCCAAGAGTTCAGCCCAGAGCCAGACCCAGAATCAGGGTTCAGATAGGTTAGGAAAGAGGCATCAGATGGAGGATGGATGGATGGAAAGGGTGGGTAGACCAAACGAAGTGTGGATCCATGGACAGTGCGGAACAGTTGGACCCACCAACAGGTCCTGAACCCGTCATCCTATCTGTCAGCATTTCCCCATCATCAGGATGGCTGCATGTCTCCCGGGAGTGCATTTTCGCTCAGCCAAGGTCCCTCTTCCCTGGGATCCAAAGTTCCTCATTTGCTCTGCTCGTTGCTTCTGATTCAGAGCTGAAATGCCTTTAGAAGTACAATCAACAGTCTCTTGGGTGATGCTCCCCAGCCCAGCAAGGATGGAGATCAGATGCCACGTGGGTGGGTGTGCACCTCTCTCTGCTCCAGGACTAGTTTCATGGGAAGGCTGGAGTCCTGGCAGAAAGGCCTCTCTGAATCTCTCTTGAATTCCCCTCTAGCGTGGCTGCTGTCCTGGCTGGAGCTGAATTCAGGCTTTTCTTCCCCCAGAGAGCATGCCCCAGTCTCCATGGAGCCCTCACCACCTCTATTGAAATTCAAGCTCAATGACAACACTGTCATTGGAAGAAAGTCTCTCTCTCTCTTTCCCAGATGTCCCATTCTCTTTAGACTCCTCCCCAACTTGGTCAAATGAGTCTGGGACTTTGTCACTGCACTTAGCAGAATCCACTTCCCAAGTGATTTCTGAATTTTGAGAGCCTCAAGCTCCTGACAGCCACAACGTTCAGCCACACAGAGGTAACCACTCAAATCAGTTACAACGCTTGTGTCTGAGCCTGAGCCTGAACCCTGAGTGCCTTCGGAAGGCAGAGCACATTTCTGAAGCCGCCCCTCTATGAGTCTGAGCCTTATTTTTAAGCCAGTTCTACAGAGACGAGTGATTGTGTGTGGTGGATATAATAGAAAGAATGGATCTCTTGAGTCACAGATAGCCCCTTGTCTCTCAACTACCTCTCTGACACCTGTGTGACATCAGGCCTGCCACAGAACCTTTCTGAGCCCCTATATTCTTCATCTGAAAGTGATGGTGCAGTGGTCCCTACATTCTAGGGTTATTGTGGGAACTGAATGGGTTAATGACCATCAGTGAATACAGGGACCTCCTCTGTTCTCTGTGGGATGTGAAGGGGCATGACTAGACCTTGAACCCCAGCTCTTCAAAGTGAGCTCTCCAAGGCTGGGCCCACCAGGGAGAGTGGGGAACTAGCTGCAGAGGACCAGTCCCTGTGTGGATGTGAGTGTGCACAGGGAGGGAGCCTTGGAAGGAAGCACAGATATGTTCACAGGGCAGGGCTGGTCTGGGAGCAAATGAGCTGCTCAGAAGGCCGAGAGGGAAGAGGGTGCTGAAGTGTGGGCTGTGTCCAGGGCCCACTCACTCTCTCCTCAGAGATCAGAAGCTCTTCAAGACCGCTCTGGTCTTGCCTTAGTCAGGATTCTCCCAAGAAACAGACCCCAAAGGAGATTATCTCTCTATCTATCGTCTTAAGAAATTGACTCATATGATTTCTGGGGGCTGGCAAGTCTGAATTCGTAGGACAGGCCAGGAGGCCAGACACTCATGTGAGAGTTGATGTTTCAGTTTTGGGGCTGAAGGCTGGACCCTCAGGCAGGGTTTCTGTGCTGCTGTCTGGAGGCTGAATTCCTTTCTCTTCAGGATAGCTCTGTCTTTGCTCTTCAGGCCATCAACTGATTGGATGAGGCCCAGCCACATTATTATCTGCTTTGTTCAAAGTCAACTAATTTCAGTGTTACTCACATCTAAGAAATACCTTCACAGCAACATCCAGTCTGGTGTTGGACCAAACACCTGGGCACTGTGACCTGGCCATGTTGTCGCATGTAAGCAGCCAGCATGTGCATCCTGAGTTTGGCCGCTTGACAACATGCCCAGCTGCCCTCAGCCTTTGGTCGGGGCTGGCTCTCTGATGAGAGAAGCCAGTCCCAGGAGCCTAGGTGCTGCTTTTCAGAAGTGAGATTGTGACATCATCT
>NW_011478059.1:1332-15675 GCF_000754665.1 Bison bison bison | reverse complement strand
TGCCTTTGCTTTTTAATATGCTGTCTAGGTTGGTCATAACTTTCCTTCCAAGGAGTAAGCGTCTTTTAATTTCATGGCTGCAATCACCATCTGCAGTGATTTTGGAGCCCAGAAAAATAAAGTCAGCCACTGTTTCCACTGTTTCCCCATGTATTTGCCATGAAGTGCTAGGACCGGATGCCATGATTTTAGTTTTCTGAATGTTGAGCCTTAAGCAAAGTTTTTCACTCTCCTCTTTCACTTTCATCAACAGGCTCTTTAGTTCTTCAGTTTCTGCCATAAGGGTGGTCTCATCTGCATATCTGAGGTTATTGATATTTCTCCCAGCAATCTTGATTTTTCTATATTCACATTTTAGTGTATCTATCAACACCATCTACATCTTTTTCATCAGATCCAATATAACCTCTGTACCCATTAAGTCATTATCCACCTTCTCCGTTGCCTCCTCGTTTTGGTAATTTCTATTTCCAGCTTCCATGAGTTAGCCTATTCAGTGTACCTTAAACCAGTGGAAGCATACAATATTTGTCTTTCTGTGCCTGCCTTATTTCACTAACTATAATAAATGTTTGTATTAATCGTCCATCCATTTTATAGCATATTTCAATCCTTAATTCATTTTATGGTGGGATAATATTCCATTCTGAGTACATATCACATTTCATTTATCCATTCATCACATGATGGTCTTTGGGTTGTTTCTAGTATTTAAGTACTAATAATACACTGTGAACATTAGTGTGCAGATTTCTGTATGGTACTATAATTTAAATGTGCATATTTAAAAAAGTTTGAGAATAGAATAAAATTAATTAAAAAAAAAAGAAAAATCCATGCTAATAATAAAAATAAATAAATAAAATATCACAGAATATAACACAAAGTGTGAATACTAGATGAACTAACAATGTTAGACTTTGAATTACTAAAAATATCTTTTCTTACTAATTGTAAAAAATGTACCACACATATGTTATCTGTGAGTACAATTTGATAGCTGAAACTGAAGTGATATGATACAGGAATTTTCTGTATAATCCATACAACTTTTATGTCAACATAACCCTGCTTTAAATAAAGTCTAATAATTTAAAGAAATCCTGAAACATGACTTCAGGGGGGAACACATCACAGCTAGTGTTAAAAAATTAGCTAATCTTCAAACCATAGCTAGAGACCATCTTCACTTTTAAGCATGAACCAAATGTTGAATTTAGAATGCATCTTTCCTTTCATAGTTAAAGCAGTACCAACTGATATAGTTGCAATTTGAACACATGAAATAAAAGAAGAACATTGCTTAATATTTGTTTTTTTCTTAAATATGAGGCACTGAGCATACTACAATAATTATTCTTGAGTGAACCTAATGGGAAAATTTCCACAGTACCTTCAGTTGAGTCAGTTATAGGGTTCACCCTATTAATTGGGCAACAACAAAGTGTCTTTATCCAGCTAGTTCTTGATGTTCTTTGCATCTGAGGGATGTTTCTTCTCGCCTTCTGGATGAAACCTCCTGTGAAATGCATTATAATGGTGAGAGGTGTCAACACCTTGCCGGCACAGGATCACCCAGGAACTAATAATAATTGATCCACAATTCAATCTTCTGGTCCCCTTCCTTACCAGATGCCTAGCAGGGCCTCCTGAATCCAAGGTGGACTTAGGAAGATCTGAAGTTTGATGTGCACTGAAAACACCCAACAGACTGGCTGTGTGTGCAAATATCTCTATTAAACTGATAGCCAGAAACTCAGCAGAGCATGGTGACCATGCCTGATGGACTGGATTCAAATCCCGTTTAGGAGAAGCAGGTACTGGGGAAAGATGTATGGATCCCTCTTTGCCTCAGTTCCCTGTCCTGAGTGAGAGAAATGTTAACATGGCCTATTTTTAGTATTATGAAGCCAGGAATGATTAAATATAGGTAAAATGTTAGAAAAATAAAGGAGGGACTTCCCCAGCAGTCCATTGGGTAAGAATCTGTCTCGCAAAGAAGGGGATGGGATTTGATTTCTGTTCGGCAAACTCCAGTCCCACATGTTGCAACTACTGAGTTCAAGCACCACAACTAGAGAGTCAGTACCCCGCAACAAAAGATCTGCACGATGTGATGAAGATCCCATGTGCCACAACTAGGACCCGATACTGCCAAATAAATAAATGATAGATATACAAATAAATAAATAGAGAAGTAAAGGACTGGTGCTTCTTAATATCTCTGTAAGTGTTCAACCTTGAGTGATAGTAAGAATAAGGTGGACCTTCAGTAGCAGTTGAAAGCAGAGAGGGCATTTTGATGGCTCCAATAAGGGGGGATGGAAGCTTATTCTTCAGCTTTTTCACACAAACAAGGTTTTATAGCTCATGGAGAGTATCTATTATCACCTCTTCTGACATCCAGCCCTGTTCAAGAGGAAGACAGACAAAGTTGGGGCTGTAATCCATATGTTACATTAGAAGGTGTTGAAATTTAGAGGGTGAAGAGACTTTCCAAGGGTCAAACAATGATATATAGTGGATCTGGGACAGGATTGTAGATGGTTACCTGAAGACACAGATGCCTGCACCCCTGAGACCTGCGCTAAACCCCCTTAATCAGGACCTCAACCCTACCCCCAACTCAAATTATCCTGCCCCTGGTTTTCTGTGGATGAGAGCTGATGCCCTGGAGAAAATGCCTCAGCCTTAAAAAGGAGCTCAAATCTTCCTAGCACTCGTCTCTATATTTCAGTTCCTGATCCAAAATATGTTTCCTCTGAGCGAAGCCCCTCAGAAAGACCACAGGATTCCAACTCTGTCCATCCTCCAAAGCTTCTTCACACACTCAACCATCTCACGAGCAGCCTTCCCAAAGCCCAGTTCACCTTGCTAAGTGACCAGTCGTCTGTTTGGCCAACAAGTTGGCTCAGAGCCCAGAACCTTCTAAACCAAAGGTCACATGATGGCTCTACCAAGAATTAGCTTCCCTTTAACTTGACCAAGTCTGGATGAGCAGTTAATGTGAGTTAACTGGGGAGGTGGACATCTGAGCTGGGCTTTGGTGGCTAAATTAAGTCTCAGATGCTCAGTCTCACAGCTGAATTGAACTCTTATTTGAGCAGCCTGGACCAAGTGCTAGCTAAGAATGGGCAGGAGTTCAATCTTCCCCCACTAAAATTCTGACTCTATCAACTTCTTGTCATGCTCTAGACCCTGTAGTGGAAGACAACAGAGCCCCATATTCTTTTTGAAAATCATCTCCATCCTCACAGCCTGGAGACTGTAACCCTAGATTCTCCTTGAGGATCAACAGACAGACTCCTTCCCTCAGTGACCAAATGTTCATCCTACTAACCCGACAGCGCTATGCCATCTCACTAAACTCCTTGGCAACAGCCAAACAATGATCCAGCCCACATCAGCCCTTGAGAATCCCACCAGTAAATCCCAGTTTCTTTCCTTTTTAAGTCTCTGGATTTACACTGCTAGTGTTTGTAGATTTGGGCAGCAACATTTGACAAGAGTTGAGATGTAATTCCCTTTTGCTATAATGTCCGATGTTGGGGAGACATCATGGTTCTCCTCTGTTAGTTCTTTCCATCTGTTCTCTGGTAAGAATGTATACAAAACTAGCATTGGGAAATTGGAAATTTAGGAAGATGTTTAAGGCAGCCAGCTGACAGGAGAATCAAAATATAATTTAAGGAATAAAACAAGACTATAAAACACATTTATAACTCTGTAGATAGAGTGATGGAAAAAAAATTTTTAAAAGATGAGGAAAATTCATCAGTAAAGTTAACCAGCCTATTTGAAGGAACAGCCTTCAGAGGATCAGTGGGAACCTACCTCCAAAACAACAGTTCAAGTTATCCATTTCTCCTTTGCCACCATACATGAACCAACTGGCACTGGGTTCAGAATTCGTAATGTGTATCACCACATTACTGTGGTGATCACACATCACAGAACCTTCAGAATTAACTGGACTCTGCACAGGATGAGTCCAACTGCAACTGTCCAACTGCTACTGTGATTCTATGCACACGTTTGGCTTTTCAGAGTAAACATTTTATTTCAAAGATTGAATCTCAGGCTCACACATTCCTCTTTGATTAAGAAAATAATTTATATGAGTGAGAATGTTCTGTCCCCAAATATAGTTGAGAGTGAACATTTCGGGCTGAGGAGGGACAAATCTAACACATTGAGAATAAAAAGAGATTCTATTCTTGATTAGAATATCATCTTGGTACTGATCACAAGTCTGTGCTCCTAACACACAGTGAGGCCAAACAACACCAAGAATCAGGAGCCTGGAGCAGAGAAAGCCTTCCTGCAGGGCCACACAAGGAGAAAAGACAAACAAACAAACAAAGCTGAGCACTCAGAAAACTTTCAGCAAAGCACTTTTCTAGGAAAGCTGAGGGAGTGGCCTGCTTACTTCTGGGGTCAGAGTCTTTGTTCTTGAGGTCAGGTCATGGTCAGGTCATGATGTTCTTGTGGTGGTGGTGGTGGTTTAGTCACTAAGTCAAGTCCGACTTTTGTGGCCCCATGGACTGTAGCCTGCCGGGATCCTCTGTTCATGGGATTCTCCAGGCAAGAGTACTGGAGTGGGTTGCCATTTCCTTCTCCAGGGGACCTGCCTAAGCCAAGGATCAAACCCAGGTCCCCTGCACTGCAGACAGGTTCTTTACCAGTAGAGCTATGAGGGAAGCCCCAATGTTGCTGTAAATCTCCCCACAAAACAAACGCTACTCTCAGTTCTGACAAGAAAGCATCAGGTCCCAGGCACCACCCTCTACCTCTGGGGTCCAGGCCCAGGCCAGGAGGAGGGGGTCCTGGGCGGGGCAGGGTATCTGGCACCCAGACGGGGTTCTCCATCCAGTGCCCTGCCCTGGCTGACAGTGCAGGTCTCAGCTGGGAGCACCTCAGAGCCGGGTCCCAGACCCCATCCAACTTTCTTCTCTCTGGGTGCCTGGTGCCCAGGACCCAGGCAGGCCTCAGGCTGTTCATTTAAGCTGCAGAGACACACTTGTAGCAATTTCCAATCGGGTTAATCCCTGGTTCACAATAATCACGCTCTTTGAGAGAGGTCCCAACCACAGAGGCGAGCCTGAAATGACATTGTAAGATTCTTGCACACCAACCTAACCTCGTGCCACCTCCTCGGGGTGGACAACCGATCAATGCTGGACCAAGCGTGGAAACATGAACAGAGAGACGGGAGCTGGGAAACTCTTCCCTTAGTAGCCAGGGTCATATCCTCCAGATGCCCAGGGCTCCGGGGACCATGCTCGTATCGTCCTCTGCAGCTTATAGGTCATGGAGGCAGGGACTGGGGAGAGGTTCATGGTTTTGTGTTGGAAAGATCCCCTGGAGAAGGGAAAGGCTACCCAATCTAGCATTCTGGCCTGGAGAACACCATGGGCTGTACAGTCCATGGGATCACAAAGAGTTGGACACGACTGAGACTTTCACTTTCACTTCTACTGCTTTGTGGCCTGGATCTGGCCTGTCATCCGTGGCGAGGGCTCTGTGGCTCTGTTGGACACTGTCTGCAAACTGTCCTGGGCCCCCATCTCACACACCTGCCCTGAGGGCCTGGATAGCGCATGGAGAAGGCCTCTGTCCCGGACTCACCACACTCTGGCGAGGACTGCTGACAGGTTTCCTGTTGGTGGAGCATGACCTCTAACCCTAGTCTAAGGGTTCCGCTAAAGTTCTTACAATATTGACTGTGCACCCACCCCACCCCTAGTACCGTCTCCTCCACCCATTTCTACTCTTTGCGAGTCCCCAGACTTCCCTAGAGGAAACAGAGCCTAAGATTTAATCTTATAAACAAAATTAAGTTTCATACCTAATGTATCCACTTTTACTTTTTATTTGGAGCCCTGTAAATTCTGCTCACAAAAATGAATGTTTTTGTCGTGTGCTGCAAGCATGTTTTCAATTTGTCACTAAGTTTTTTGTTGTTGTTATTTATTTTTGTCTGAGCTGGGTCTGCATTGCTGTGCTCGATTCTCTCTAGCTGTCCTGAGTGGGAACTGTTCTCTTGTTGTGGAGCACAGGCTCTAGGCCCACAGGCTTCAGTAGCTGTAACTCGAAGGCTCTAGAGCTTGGGTCAGTAGCTGTGGTGCACAGACTAGTTGCTCTCCGGCATGTGGGATCTTCCCAGACCAGGGATGAGACCCATGTCCCCTGCACTGGTAGGCAGATTTGAACCCCTGGGCCACAAAGGAAGTCCCATCACTGTCTTTTTATTACAGTTACTTTTACTTATATCATGAAGACATTTATTTTATTTTTAAAAGCATCACTGATTTAAATATTTTTGCTATTTTGGCTGTGAGAAGGAAAAAGAGGGAAGGATATTATGACTAATATTCTTATTAAGGGCTAAATATTCCTTTAAAATACTTTAATAGGAAAACAACTACAGGTGTTTCAAGACAAACTTTTCTATTGAACAATTCTGAATATTTCTAAAGATGTATGTCAAGATGGACTAATTATTTTTTTAGGATGATAGAAATTTTCCCCCAGAAATGATATAGAGTAGAAATATCCTGATACAGTCATAAAAGGAACACAGTATTTTTTAAAGCACATGTGGTAATTTATGTCTCAAAAACCTTAGAACATTTTGGAAGTGATGATGATGGTACATCAATGATTAAGTCATTTTAACAGACATCATTTACGATGTGTTTATTCACCAAATGAACTTGTGGTTGTTTGCTGAGAAAAGAGGGACACTTTCAATTAATGTTAAAGAACATTAAAAGAATTTTTGATTACATTTGCTATGCCCTATTAATGATTTCAATGGTGAAGAATTAACTGAGTTTTAATATAGCTCCAATTTGCCAAGTACATTAGCATTCCTTTGACCAAGCAACATATTGGATTTTTAAAAAATTTTCCTATAGTTGATTCAACAACTGTTTATAAAAGCTGGTGAATATTTGTAATAATTAAACAGGATAAATTATGTAAGAACAATAAAACAGGACCACCTTAGAGAATGTATAGTATACACATTGAATATACTATATAATGTACAGCTCTGCAATGTGATGTTGCCCCTCCTCGATCAAGAGATAAGAAGCTGTCTTCTTATTTAAAACAACAACAACAACCATTAGGAGGGTCCTGTGACTGCCTTGATAAATAGAATAGAGTGGAGAAGGATGCTTTGCTTATTTCAGGTGTATCCTTGACTGGATTGGCAACTTCTGTATCCTGTCCTGAGACATTTGCACATGGGGTGCTTTTATCATATTCTTAACCCAGTCATCATGCAGTAATGTCCTCCTCTCTTTGATGCAATGATCAACAGCTGATCTTCCAGTGTCCTAGCAACGGGAATAATTCTCACTGGATGAGCAGACCAGGTGAGGATTCAACAGATTCTAACCTTCCAGTGTTGAATGGCAACTGCATTAAGGCCTCAAGGCAAGAGATGTCCACGGGAGTCCTATTAATTCACACAGCAACGCGAAAATCAATTATATGAAAGTAAGTTTTGGAGTGTTTGCCTCTGTAGTATCAAATAATTAGAGCAGATTTTGGTGAAGTTTTCTGTTTTAGTGTATTGATTCATTTTAGTAGCAGAATTTCTAGAGCCATACTTATAAGCAAGCATCATTTGTCAAACAATTCCTTATTTTGTCTTTGGATTCTTTCCTTTCATTTGTCAAACAATTCCTTATTTTGTCTTTGGATTCTTTCCTTTCACATGCAGTTCACCTTCTGTGTACAATTTCAGAAAGTCCACAGACCCCTCTAAATCTCATTCATTAATAAATCTTTCTAGGCAACTACAAACTTTACCTTAAAATCTTCTGTTTCAGAACATTTAACTTTTTTTTTTAAGTCTTTATTGAATTTGTAACAACATTACTTCTGTTTTATGTTTTGGTTTTTTGGCCTCCAGGCATGTGGATATTAGCTCCCCAACCAGGGATCAAACCTGCACTCCTTGTATTAGAAGGCAAGGTCTTAATCACTGGACAGCCAGGGAGCACCCTTAACTTGCTTTCTAATGTCCTCCTCTTTTTGATACTTTCAATCATGTTTCTCTAATAACAGTACAACTTAGCATAGAACAGGAAAGAGACAGATAAAGGTACGTTTTACAGGCTGAAAACATCAGTGACGCTAACACCTAGGATGTATCTTATCCATTACATAACAAAGTCAGGCTTACAAGGAATAGAATTATTCTTAATTTTAATTTTGAAAAGCTGTTTATCTATTCAGTTTTTAGCTTATTTGTATGTTTATTCACTGTTTTCTCACTAGTCATTTAGTAAACATGGATGAAGCTCCAATTAAGTTCTGGGACTTGTGCACAGAAATGCAGACATAGAGATGAATGAGGAAACATTTGTTTCCCCCTCAAGACACCCACAGGCTAGCTGCAAAGACAGATACACAAACAAACAGTACAATTTCTTTAGTACAACAGTAAGAGCATCAGGGAACATCTTTCGTCATTTATGACCTACATTTTAAAGATAAATGGGAATTTTCTAGGAAGGAAATAAAAGGTAATGACCATTAGAAAAGGATAGGAGAGAGCAGCTGGCAGTTAGAAAAGATTAGAACTGTTGAATAGTTCAATCTGAATGTAAGGTATAGCTGGAGATAACCCTGGTGATGTAATCAAGGCCAGGTTATAGCATGTTAGGATGTTTATTTATTTTTTAAAACTGAAATGTATTTGACATATAACATTATGTAAATTCAAGCTGTAAAACACATTGATTTGATACGTATTTACTATGATTGACAACATAGCAATAATTAGCTTCTTTATCATGTCATAAAATTTTCATTTGTTTTTAGTGGCTGGAATAATTAAGACCTACTCAGATAGAGAAAGACAAATGATGTATGATACCACTTATATGTGGAAAATAAAAAAGAGTAAAATGATGGTTACTAGGGGATGGGGTTGGGGGGGATAGGACAAATGTTGTTTAAGGATACAAACTTGCAATGAGTAGTAAATAAGTCCTAGAGATGTCATGCATAGTATGGTGAATAGAGTCAACAGTATTGTATTATAATCATCAAACTTATCAAGAAACATGCTAGGTTGTTTAGACTTGTTCTGGAAGGGAAGAGGGAGCTATTAAGGGGGTTTCATTAAGAGAGAAAAATAATCAGGATTTATTTTTCCTCCAAATGATCACTTTTGAAGCAATATTAAGGAAGGATTAAAGAATAAATTTCAGAAGGAACACTACAACAGGGGTCTTTCTAATAGTGAACTATTTTGGAAGAGACCTAAATTAATAAAGTAGCAGAAGGAATGAAAGGCGAGAGGTTCAGAGATGTATTTAGAAGGCAGAATTTGCTGATCCTAAACATAGCTTTTTAAATTTTTATTTTACTTTGGAGTATAGCTGATGAACAATGTTGTGTTAGTTTCAGGTGTACAGCAGTGATTCAGTTATACATACGTTTATTCTTTGTCAGTGTTTTCCTCTATAGGTTATTACACAGCATTGGGTAGAATTCATTGTGTTATACAGTAGGTCCTTGCAGCTTACTCATTTTAAATATAGTAGTGTGCATGTGTCAATTCCAAACTCCCTGACTATACCTTTCCCCCATCCTTCCCTCCCTGGAAACCATAAATTCTTTCTGTGAGTCTGTATCTGCTTTGTAAATTAGTTCATCTGTATCATTTAAGATTCTACATATAAGGGATATCGTATGGTATTTCTACTTCTCTAACTTACTTCAGTCAGTAAGACAATCTCTAGGTCCATCCATGATGCAAAAGGCATTATTTCATTCTTTTTAATATCTGAGTAATATTCCATTGTATATATGTATCACATCTTCTTTATCCATGCCTCTGTTTATGGACATTTAGGTTGCTTCCATGTCTTGGCTACTGTAAATAGTGCTCCAATGAATATTGGGGTGCATGGATCCTTTCAGACCATGTTTTTCTCTGGATATATGCTAAGAAGTGAGATTGCTGGATCATGTGGTAACTCTATTTTTAGTTTTTAAAAGAACCTCCTTACTCTTCTGCATAGTGGCTGTACCAATTTACATTCCCACCAAGAGTGTAGAAGGAGTCCTTTCTCACCACACCCTCTCCAGCATTCATTGCTTGAGGACTTTTTGATGATGGCCATTCTGATTGGTAGAAGGGATTTTTGTTAATTTAATGTGAAGATATAAAGAAATAAAGTGTTGTGTTCCTGCTTGTGTTCCTGATTCTTAATGCAAGAAACAATGCAGATTATGGTGTAGATAAACGTATAGAAACCAGGATGAGATACAGTTTGAATACGAAGATCAAAGAATATTTCCTAGAAAAAAATTTTAAATAACATGTAAATAGTTATAATTCATTATTGGATATTTGGAGTTTGATATGAGTATGAAATCATCAAGGGAACATAATAAAATGTTGGATACATTTTGACTCTCAAAGAGATGTCTGGGAAAACTGTATTGATTTGGGAATTATTGGCAAACACAATGTTTGAAATCATATTCTTAGATAAAATTAAAATGAAGTTAATACCATTTCTTGAGTGAGAAGAAAACTGAATATAAAACTGTTGGAAATAGCAAGACTTAAGTGTCTTAAGGAAGAAATCCCAATGTATAAGACTAAGAAATAATGGCAACTAATACTGTATAAAATTAAGGAAAATCCCAAAGGGATAAGGGAGAAAAATATTTCAAGAAAAAAAAAAAATCAGTCAAAGATGTGAATTTCAGCAAGGATGCCAAGGGTGATAACTAAATATTCAGAAGTCATCGATTACGTTTTTCCAGAAAGGGTTATTCAGTGATGAGAACAAAAGTCAAACAATAAATTAAACAGTGGACAGGCAGGGAGGAAATAGAATGAGTACAAACTGCTTTTCAACAATATTGGGTTGAAGGGAGATATGCTTGGAAATGAATTCAAGTCAATGTGTACATGTATTTATTGTGTATATTATCAAACCTAAGGTATCACTGTTTGAATCTAAGTCACCATTATCTTGCTGCTAAGTCGCTTCAGTCGTGTCCGACTCTGTGCGACCCCATAGACAGCAGCCCACCAGGCTCCCCCATCCCTGGGATTCTCCAGGCAAGAACACTGGAGTGGGTTGCCATTTCCTTCTCCAATGCAGGAAAGTGAAAAGTGAAAGTGAACTCGCTCTTAGCGATCCCATGGACTACAGCCTACCAGGCTCCTCCATCTGTGGGATTTTCCAGGCAAGAGTACTGGAGTGGGGTGCCATTGCCTTCTCCACCATTATCTTATGTATCAACAAAAAAGAAAAAAAATACCTTGAAACTATAATACAATATTGTTTTATAACACAGCATTATTAAATATTTATATCACTGTGGTATGTATACAAAGAAGAAAATATAAGCCAAATGCCAAGCAATGACAACTATTGTGCATTATTATTACTGCCTAACTATCCACCAGCAATGTAAGACTCCATCAATGATGCATGTGTGCATGCAAAGTCACTTTAGTCGTGTCCGATTCTTTGCAACCCCATGGACCGTAGCCCACCAGGCTCCTCTGTCCATGGGATTCTCCAGCCAAGAATACTGTAGTGGTTGCCATGCCCTCCTCCAGGGGATCTCCTCAACCTAAGGATTGAACCTATGTCTCCTGCATTGGCAGGTGGTGCCGGGGACCAGCCCCGGCTGATACAGGGAATTCGAAGCGGGGACGGCGTTGGCGAGGATCAGGAAACAACTGCTTAATTAAACGTTTATTAAGGATATAAAGAGTGGTGAAATAAGGATAGCTCAGCGAAGACATTCAGTGAAGAAAAGAGGCTGAATAAAATTCCAAAGCAGGGAATTTACGTCACCTACGAAGGTTGCAGGCATCCTCCCGTTCTCCCGAAGGAGAGGAGACACTAAGGCCTCCCCGGTCAGATCTTAGAAGCCCAGGCAAAATTAGTAGGCTTGACGAGCTTCCCTGCCTCAGAGGAAAAGTTCAGCTAGAAGGTGAAAGAAAGAACGACATGGGGAGACCAAATTTCGGTGAACAAAAGGGCATACTTTATTTTCCAAAGTAGTTTTATACCTTAAGTTGTGCATAGAGGATAATGGGGGAAGGGGGTAGAGTCATGCAAAGACAGCAGTTCCTGATCCTTATTGAAGCCAGGCTTTCAAACATATCATATGCAAAAGTTTAGGTGATTTACATCATCTTCTGGCCAGGAAGCCTGTTAACATTTTAAGAAACTTATTTTTCTCTAAAGGTGATTATTCTAAAGTCAGGCGCCAGCCTCCAAAAAGCATTGGAGAAAGTTGCATTCCTATAGGGCAAAGGTGAGGTGGGCTCAATCAAGAAAAGAATTAACTCAAGGGTCCAAGGTTACAAACATTGAGGCAACTGCTTACATTTCTATACACCCATTATATCAATCAATACACTGCCAAGGACACAGTAGGTAAGGGATATGGAGACTTAGCAGCAAACATTGGCCCAACAAGTGAAAAACCCTTCACCAATACAATTTCTAATCAATCTTTTAACTACTCAAAAGAATCTGTGTTTAGACAGTTTAGAACATCTCCTGCCTCTCACAGTTGGGAGGCTCTGAACAATCACATGTGGCCGGAAAAAAACCTATTCAGGCAGGCTAGAGGACTTCCAAAGGAGTTTGTAGGTTGAAACACTGTCACACCCAGGAATTATTAACTGGAGCTGTAAGCTAACTCTTTTTTTCAGAGAGAGGTAGTGGGGGACAGCCCCCCGTAAAAGTCAGAGGTGTAGGTGAAAGCACAAAGCAGAAAGTAGGCAGACTCTAGTTTTGGGGGTAGATTGCTCGAGAATTTCCAGGGAGACTCTTGAGGCTTGATCCCGCCTTTGTGTATGCCAAGCCTCCTTCCTCATGACCTTTGCCAGGGGTGGAGCTCGCTCCCCGCAAGGTGGGTTCTTTACTACTAAAGCATTAAAATATCAGAAAGGAGATAATGTGGGAAATTATGTGTCTTATGGTCAATCAAAATGATATAATACATTCAGTGTACAAATGAATGTATATGTGTATGTATGTATAGTGTACATTCTCAGAAACTAAAAGGAAGAGTTAAAGTAAATATTAACAACTTACATATTCCTGTAAGTGCAAACATAAGTATTTATTATTAACTGATTCTTTATGTCCAAAATTGCACTCAATATTGAGTATTAATATATATTTGACATACCTTTAATTAGCCTTTAGACTTGAAAAAAGTGAACTGAGGTTTTCATTTGATTTTGGAAACATGAAGTACATTTTGAAGAAAAAAAAAGGAGTAGCTTTAAAAGTAGCACTTTTAAAGGTGAAAACATTTCAAGGACTTCTGAATTTCTGTCATCTAGATGAGAGATTAATAACAACTTTAATATTACTGTTTTTGTAAAACTCAGATTGCACCAGGTTTTCAAGCCTGCTGGGGTGAACTGAATTTTTTTAATAAGAAGTGTTTTAGGTTACCCTTTTTGCATCAAGAAGAACATTCATTAGTGTTACAAACATTGTTTTGTATTATTTCTTGGTTTTCAAAGTTGACATTATGAAAGAAGTGACTAGAAAAACATTCAGATTTTGCTTATTTGATATGACTCACCAAAATTTAGCAGTCAGTTTGACTCCTGCTAATGAGTTAAATAATTACACCTCTCAGGGAATGACAAACTACTTAAAGTTTTCTTTCTCAACCAAAAGTAATATGTAAAGATACTGAATGACTTATGGAACTGATAATGAGTTCTTTTATTTTTCTCCACTGATAAGTTCAAAGCTATATTTTGATTTAAAATGAGGGTTACCATATCTACCTTAGTGTATTTTTATCAGATAATTATTGATTTTGACTGAAATTACTGAGTAGACACATGCTAAGAAAAATTTTTCATGTGATATTAAGCACAAAATGTGACAAAAGTGATCAAAATTGTAAAGCATATTGAACAGTGGGCAAAGGGCAGAGGTTCTTTCTATGTATCATTTTAATATCATTACAGACAATCAAGATACAGGTTAGTATGATTATAATTAAATATTGGTATGAAAAATGAGACTGAGATTAATGAAGTAAATAAGATTATAGCAGCAGAAAACCTGGAGTTATTATTTAAAGCCTAAACCTATGCTATAGCTAACTGAAATAATTATAACCAAAACAACAAACAGTCACAACAGAGTTGTATGATATAAAGAATATATATGTACATACATATATGCACACACACACACACACATATAGTAGAGTTTATAACACTCTAGAGTGTTTTATATATATATATATATAACACTATATATATAAATATATATATTTATATATTTATAAATATGTATATAT
>NW_011478059.1:0-1232 GCF_000754665.1 Bison bison bison | reverse complement strand
GGCAGCCCACCAGGCTCCCCTGTCTCTGGGATTCTCCAGGCAAGAACACCGGAGTGGGTTGCCATTTCCTTCTCCAATGCATGAAAGTGAAAAGTGAAAGTGAAGTCACTCAGTCGTGTCCAACTCCCAGCGACCCCATGGATTGCAGCCTAACAGGCTCCTCTGTCCATGGGATTTTCCAGGCAAGAGCACTGGAGTGGGGTGCCATATGCCTTCTCCCAAATATACATATATATATATATATATTTGAAAATTGGGGACCCAGAAGAGTGATCAGAATTTGTAAAAATAATCTAAATAGCATTATCCAAATCTCAGATTATGGAATAGAATGGGAACTGATTTTAGGACTAAAAAGATAAAAAATCCAGTTTCATAAATAAGTGGTAGTAAACTTGGCTTGATTAGCTCAAGTTATTTAGGGTCAAAATCAATGTTTATTTAATTAGAAGTAACTAAGTTTTCTAATAGAATATTTGTCATAAAGCCATTGTGTTTGTTAAATTGTCTCACATGCTCTTTTCAGCACCTAAACATCCTCCATAAATTTCTTGCTCCTTTTTCTCCACGTTGTGCTTCCTTATTTAAAAAATAAATAAAAAAACCCCAAACTTCCCCTGACCATGTTATTTCATCTAATTCTGGCCCCATTAAATTCCTTTTTATTATAGAACTTCTCAAAAAAAATTTTTCCTATCTTCAATTCTTCACCAAATGTTTTATTTTTCTTTATAGTGGTTTTATTTAAATATAATTCTCATAACATACAGTTTACCGAGTGGGTATAACTCACTGTTTTACTATATAGGCAGAAATATACAACCATCATTATTCTCAATTTTATAGTCTCCATAAAAAGAAACCATGAACTCTTTAGGTATTACCATCTTATATTCACATTAAGCCCTCAACTCAAACCTAAGTAACCCTTAACCTGCTTTCTGTCTCTATGAATATGTCTCTGCTTAGTCATTTTGGCTTCCCTGACTCTTTGTGACCTTATGGACTAAAGCTGCCAGGCTCTTCTGTCCATGGGATTTGCCAGGCAATAATACTGGAGTGGGTTGCAATGTCCTCTTCTCCAGGGGATCTTCCTGACTCAGGGATCGAAACTGGGTCTCCTGCATTACAGGTGAATTCTTTACCACTGAGCCACCAGGGAAACCCCTCTTGTCTCTATAGATTTACCCATTCTGGACAATTCACATACTATGTGGCATTCTGTGACTAGC
>NW_011478058.1:9244-10132 GCF_000754665.1 Bison bison bison | reverse complement strand
ATAGAGAGAGAGAGAGAGAGAGAGAGAGAGACAGAGAGAGAGAGAGAGTATATATATAGACTCTCTCTATCTATATATATAGTTTCATAGCAGAAACTAACACGACATTATAAAGCAATTATCCTCCAATTAAAAACTGGAAACAAAGGGCTGCCATTAATGTGACTCAATTCCAGCACTTTGTCCTTTCTGACTTGCTCCATTCACAGTTCATGTTTTCTGGAGAGAAAATGCCATTGACCAGATCTGTGCCAAGGATCTGTCTCAGATTTACTCAGCTATGACTGGAGGGCAGAGTCACTTAGTACAAGTATGGCTACTGAGTGTGTGTTGGGGGGAGATTCCACCTTTATGTATACAAAGGGTCACTCTCAGGGAATAATAATGATGACTAGCACATACTGAGTGCTTACCATGTGCCACCCAGTAATCTAAGTAATGTGCATTATTTCATTTAAGCCTCACAACAAACAAGTGAGGGGACACATTGCTTCCCATATTACAGATGAAGAAACTGAGGCTCAGAGAGGTTATAGATGATTTGCTGGAAGTCACACAGCTAAGGGTGGGAAAGCTGGACAGTCTGCTCCCTGCTTCCATGCTTTTAACCACTTCAGCAAGATTCCTTCCTAACAGAAGGGAGATTGTGATCCAGGCAGCCACCTCACTTGCTTGATTGGGTGAGAAGTGTCATGCATGACAGTTAGAAATGAATGGAACACTGGTCTGCCAGATTCTGACATCCAGGAAACTGACCCTCAGAATGGAAAAGTGGCTTGTCCTCAGCGGGCTAGGACCTCCACATCCCCTGCCTTTTGTACATTCTCCCATTCTCAGCCAATCAGCCTCACTAACCACACTCCCTAACGCCTTATTTACACTACATTT
>NW_011478058.1:4474-5880 GCF_000754665.1 Bison bison bison | reverse complement strand
GATGTTCCCATAGCAGACAGAAGACAGACCATAGAGTTATCATGCTATGGCTCTGAAAGCTTCTGCTTGGAAATGGCATAGTCACTACTGCTGAGTTGAACAAGATGGGCAAGTATATAATATATAAGTCACTCAGGCATGGGTGACAATAAATTTAGACAGTAATACATTCTGCTGCATCACTGCGTTCTCGGCACCTAGTGCAGTTCTTGGATCAAAGTAGATCTTCCAATTAATGGTGCCCTGTGGTCCTTAGCTATCGGGAGTTTTCGTTCTAATGTGTAATGTGAGATTGGCCATAAGAACTTCCTCCTGGTTTGTATTATATGATATAGAAAAGCAACATTTTCTCAGGCTTATGTAATGTGTAAACAAAAGCATATTCAGAAAAAAACTGCTCTTTTTATTGCTTTGTAGCACACGAGTCAAGTGAAAACCATGTGCTTTTTTTGCAAAGGCAGCTTCAAAAAGAGTCCCAAAGCTCCCTTTTAAACAGACTGCTTTCTTCAAACTCCTTCAATGCAAAATTTCAAAACCACCAATAGGTAGGGAAATGGAGTGATGGGTCAGTGAGGTGGGGGCTTCAGAGTTTCCAAACAATTCAGGGAGATGAAAGTATCATTCTTTCAAAGTCTAAACCTTAGGACAGTCTTTGGGGAAATACTGAACTATGAGTTATCTGATAGGCAAGCCAAGCTCATGTCCAAAGCCAAACTTCTGATATTCCTCCTCCCCCAAAACTGTTCCACCTTAAGCCTTTCCCATTTTGTTAAATAATAACTCCCTCTTTCCAGTTGCTCAAGCCAAATTGTTTAGAGTTGTCCTTGAATATTCTCTCTGTTGCTGTCTCTCTTTCATACCCCACATCCAATTCATCAGCAAATACTGTCAGTTCTGTCTTCAAAATATATCCAGAATCTGATCATTTTCTATCATTTCCACTATTATCACCTTGATCTAAAGCATCATCATCTCTTAGCTGGATTATTGCACAACCTCCTCTATCTGTCAGCTATTGCTATTATGATATTGCCAAACAATCCCCCAATATTAATTGCTTACAACATTTATTTTGCTTGTTCATGGGTCTGTGGGTTGGCTGGGATGGCTCTGCTTCAGGCTGAGAGCCAAGTTCATATCCTCTTCATGCATCTCTTTATTCTAGGACCAGCAGTCAGTTGGGGTGTGTTCTCCTCACAGCAGATGGCAGGTGCACAAGAGGCCAAGCTAAATCAGGCAAGCACATTTAAAATCTCTGCTAGCATCCTATCCATTGACATTCCACTGGACATCGCAAGTCATGTGGCCACGTTCAGCAGGCAACGTGGTGGTGAAATATAGTCTACTTGCTCTAGAAGGAAGTATTTCAAAGTCACTTGACAAGGGGATGCATAAAAATTCTATAA
>NW_011478058.1:0-1695 GCF_000754665.1 Bison bison bison | reverse complement strand
CCTGCCAATACAGGAGACACAGAAGACATGGGTTTGATCCCTGGGTCAGGAAGACCCCCTGGAGAAGGAAATGGCAACCCACTCCAGTATTCTTGCCTAGAAAATCCCATATGCAGAGGAGCCTGATGGGCTACAGTCCATGTGGTCACAAAAGAGTCAGACACAACTTAGCAACTAAACAAGTGTTAGCTGTCTTTGTGATAATGATAATGATAATGTATAATTTGCCTTATTGGTCAACTTGTTTCATTCATATTTAACTCTCTTGCATCTCTGGGGCCCCTAAGAAATAAAAAGAAGCCACGTAGGACAAATAAAGGTACTGTCTCTTTAGCTACCAAAGTAAGGCTTTTGTATATAGTGTGCAATTGGAATTTGGGGATTTAATTGAAGGCCCCAAATCATTTCTGGCTGACAGGAAAGAATCCGAGGATTGTGTGCACCCCCCTTTCCCCATCCAATTTTCTTCTGTATTTCCATTTTGCGTAGGCAAATGTTCAACTTTGCATTCCTTAAGCACACATCCACAGGCTGTCATGGGAGCAGAGGGGAAAACAGCTCAGAAGCAGGCTAGCAGGCAGGGGGAAACCAGTTTAGAGACAGGCATTATCCTCAGATAATCCGCCAAGTGGATAAATCACAGGAGGAATCAAGGGTTGACTTTGGTAAATTACCACTCCCTGGGCTCTCCCAGTGGCCTAAAAAGGTCACGCGGCCTCTCCAAGTACCAACCACTGCTTGAGAGGAATAGTGTGGGCCCTGCGAGGATTGGTTTCCATATAAAATAAAGTAGATAATAATTATTTCCACCCTTCTTGTCACTCTCATGGATATGTAAGCTGCCAAGGCTGAGGGGAGGTGGGTGTTACGTGTTCATCTGACTAATCCATAAATCAGCATGCTGCAGCCTGAGCACAGGTAGTAGGAGGCAAGTTGAAGGAAAGAGCTGGGCCCCAGAACAATGTTGTATAAGTGGAGGTTGGGGGATTCCCCAGGAGGCACAGGGGATATGGCCAGAGCTGGAGTCACTCAGAGGAGGGGAATGGGAGTAAAATGTTAAGGAAAGCCAAGTCCTTCCCCTGACTCTTCTGTCCCTTTCTACGCCCTGCATCCACTCCCCTCTGGTTGCTACTCCTCAAACAGTAAAATAAAGACCCCCCAAACCTGGGTCATCTCCCTCCCCGTGTATTCAAAACTGCTATTTCCCTGAATTTCTCAGCCTCTTCTAATTGAAGTTCTGAGAGCAAAGCCAGGTCAGAGAAGCAAGAAAGGGACTTCCCTGGCAGTCCTGTGATTAAGAATCCACATTTCCACTGCAGGAGACATGGGTTCGATCCCTGGTCTGGGAACTAAAATCCCACATGCTGCGAAGTGCAGTCAAAAAAAAAAAGAGAGAGAGAGAGAGAAGCAAGAGAGAGCTGCCTATGACTGAGGCCTGTGATAAGGGAGAGGCCATGGAAGCAGGAGAGTCCTGGAACCCAGCCAGTTGGGAGTGGTGGACAGGATAGTTTGGGCAGCTGCCTGGATACTGGATCCCACCTGGCTTTCCACAGATCACTCTGGGCTCCAGGGAGCTGGGGAGGGGTTGCTGCTAGTAGATGCCAGGCTTGCAGGATGGGAAGGGTGAAGGGGTGGCTCAGGGTGTGCTGGAATGAAAAAAAAAAAAAAAACAAACCCAACAGAAACTCTCTCCCT
>NW_011478057.1:16443-18136 GCF_000754665.1 Bison bison bison | reverse complement strand
TCACTCGCTCTCCACACACATGCACCAAGAAAAGGCCATGAGAGGTCAAAGTGAGAGGGCAGCTATCCACAAGCCAGGAGGAAAGCTCTCATGGAAACTAAATTTGCCAGCACCTAATCTTGGACATTCCAGGCTCTAGAACTGTGAGAAATAAATTTCTGTTGTTTAACCACCCAGTCTGACTCTGTGCAATCCTATGTACTGTAGCCCACCAGGCCCTTCTGTCCATTGGGATTCTCCAGGCAAGAATATTGGAGTGGGTTAAAACTGACTATAAGACTACTTAATTTTCCAAAACATCTAGGAATGTTATCCATTTCTATCTTAGCTTCAGTGCTACCCCAAGAGCTAGACACAAGTCCCCCCTAAACCCCATGCTTTCAAGGGTCTTGCATATCTCACACACACACACACACACACACACACTTATTAAAGAACATATGGGTGCCTGTGTCACATGGGATCTGGTGCTCATTGGTGGTAGAGTGCAGCTTATAAGCCCAAACATCTGTACTTTGACTAACACTTTCAGGCTTCAGGAAAATGCTTCTCCACATCTGTTTCCCCGTCTCCTCTAAACAATAGGCAACTGTGTCCAAATGCCAAGAAGATTTGTGGGTTGTGCCACTGCTGACATAAGAGACAGACATTAGTTCAAATTACAGGGAAGATTTTAGCAGTGAACCACCTAAGAAAGAGAAAAAACAAGCTAACTTATCAGAGCCTTCTTTTCAGATACATGAATTCCATAGGTTTTTGCCTACAAACTTTCATATCCCAATAGTGTCCATTTTCTGGCTTGTATTTATTTTCTGGTTTGTGGTTGCAAAAATGAATGTAATAAAAACTACATAAAATGTAATAAAAATGAATGCACTATTTGCAACTGTTGCATATAGAAACTAAAGAATATTTCACAGTATTAAACAACAGATATTACTCTTGATTTGGGGATTTATGAAAAGAGAGAGAGAGATGCATGAATCACTGTCACAGATTGGATCCCCAGGAAACAAATTCTAAGGCAAAGATTAGTATAGGAGGTTTATTGGTGAGAGCTCCTGGGATAAACATTTAAGAAAAAAAAGGGAGAAAATAAGAAGGAATGAAAAGAGGAAAAAAATCAAATGTCAGTGCACCAATGCCTCAGCATATCCTATAAGGAATTCTGAAGATAGGATGAAATTTAAAAGCCATCTCAAGTGGGGCAAGAAGACCAGGTCTTTATACACAGCATCAATGAGCCACTGCATGTGGGACATGCTGAGAATACAGTGTGATCGTGAACAAGACAATTCTCAGCTGATGCAATGCCTGAATGGGGCTAGCAGCCAAGGGCTCTCTGATGGCAGCATTCCTAACAACTGAAGTAATAAGGTCTTTATTGCTAAAGGAAACTCTGGGCAGCGCATTGCAGCATCCTCCAGAATCCACTCCTTGTGCCTCCCAGATTTGCTTTATATAAGTTCCAGGATCAGGTCTTCCAGGGGTCTGGTGGGTCTCTATTCCTAGGGGAAACTTAGGAAAAACTATAGCCTCCACATTGCAGTTGGTCTCAAAGCTGAAAATGACCATCTTGCTCTCCCACTATCAATTATAGATCCCAATCACTCTTACGGTCTTGCTGGATTGTCTGGTGATATGATCCAGACCCTCATTCCTGATCATCATGACTTTTTCAGGCTGGAATTGC
>NW_011478057.1:14782-15728 GCF_000754665.1 Bison bison bison | reverse complement strand
ATGGACTGGCTGGATCTCCTTGCAGTCCAAGGGACTCTCAAGAGTCTTCTCCAATGCCACAGTTCAAAAGCATCAATTCTTAGGCGCTCAGCTTTCTTTATAGTGCAACTCTCACATCCATACATGACTACTGGAAAAAGCAAAGTTTCGACTAGACAGACCTTTGTTGGAAAAGTAAAGTCTCTGCTTTTTAATATGATGTCTAGTTTGGTCATGACTCTTTTAAGGAGGAAGTGTCTTAATTTCATGGCTACAGTCACCATCTGCAGTGATTTTGGAGCACAAAAAAGTAAAGTCTGTCACTGTTTCCATTGCTTACCCATCTATTTGCTGTGAAGTGATGGGACCAGATGCCATGAACTTAGTTTTCTGCATGTTGAGCTTTAAGCCAACTTTTTCACTCTCCTCTTTCACTTTCATCCAGAGGCTCTTTAGTTCTTTGTTTTCTGCCATAAGGGTGGTGTCATATGTATTTCATATGTCATATTTCTCCCTGCAATCTTGATTCCAGCTTGTGCTTCCTCCAGCCCAGCATTTCTCATGATGTACTCTGCATGTAAGTTAAATAAGCAGGGTGACAATATACAGCCTTGTCTTACTCCTTTTCCTATTTGGAACCAGTCTGTTGTTCCATGTCCAATTCTAACTGTTGGTTCTTGACTTGTATACAGATTTCTCAGGAGGCTGGTCAGATGGTCTGGTATTCCTATCTCTTTCAGAAATTTCCACAGTTTGTTGTGATCCACACAGTCAAAGGCTTTGGGATAGTCAATAAAGCAGAAATAGATGTTTTTCTGGAACTCTCTTACTTTGTCGATGATCCAAAGGATGTTGGCAATTTGACCTCTGGCTCCTCTGCCTTTTCTAAATCCAGCTTGAACATCTGGAAGTTCACGGTTCACGTACTGTTGAAGCCTGGCTTGGAGGATTTTGAGCATTACTTTGA
>NW_011478057.1:12305-13482 GCF_000754665.1 Bison bison bison | reverse complement strand
TCAACAAAAGAGTCTGAAATGCAGTACTTGGATGCAATCTCAAAAATGACAGAATGATCTCTGTTCATTTCCAAGGCAAACCATTCAATATCACAGGAATCCAAGTCTATGCCCCAACCAGTAATGCTGAAGAAGCTGAAGTTGAACAGTTCTATGAAGACCTACAAGACCTTCTAGAACAAACACCCAAAAAAGATGTCATTTTCATTATAGGGGACTGGAATGCAAAAGTAGGAAGTCAAGAAACACCTGGGGTAACAGGCAAATTTGGCCTTGGAATACGGAATAAAGCAGGGCAAAGGCTAATAGAGTTCTGCCAAGAGAACGCACTGGTCATAGCAAACACCCTCTTCCAACAACACAAGAGAAGACTCTACACATGGACATCACCAGATGGTCAACACTGAAATCAGATTGATTATATTCTAATACCTTAGAGTTTATTTTTCACATGGTCCAAGTGGCGGCTGTTTGAAACCCCTGGACCTGCTATAGGCTCTTCTTTTGTTCTAGGCCCCACTCAAAGTTGGCAGCTTTTCGTGTCACCCAATATATGGGTCAAAACAGTAAATTCCAGATGTAAATGTGCTGCTTCCAGAATCCAATAAAGCCTACAAGATGTTGACTTTCCTACTTCATGGGATGACCCAGACCATTCAGCATCTGAAAACTGCACCTAATGTAGCCAGACCCTGGATCTTTGTAAGGTTTACTTCCCATCCTCCTGAGTACACATGTCTTAGCCTCCAGTGTGCTAGCCATTTCTTGGCCATTTGGTCCAATTAACATGATATCATCAACATAGTGGGCTATTAACAGTATTATATTCAGGTAGTCCAGATCTCTTCAAATTATGTAATGACAGAGGACAGGGAGTTAGTAGAGTCTTGAGGAAAAACTATAAATGTATACTGTTGCCATCTATGTGAATGTGAACTTTTAAGATGTTCCATTCTGATAGGGATAGGAAAAATAATTTTCCAAACCAATACCTGATTACTAGGTACCTAAGGCCATAATGGAGAAGGCAATGGCACTGCACTCCAGTACTCTTCCCTGGCAAATCCCATGGATGGAGGAGCCTGGTAGGCTGCAGTCCATGGGGTCACGAAGAGTCAGACACGACTGAGCGACTTCACTTTCACTTTTCACTTTCATGCATTGGAGAAGGAAATGG
>NW_011478057.1:11182-12205 GCF_000754665.1 Bison bison bison | reverse complement strand
TTCTTGCCTGGAGAATCCCAGGGACAGGGGAGCCTGGTGGGCTGTCGTCTATGGGGTCGCACAGAGTCAGACACGACTGAAGCGACTTAGCAGCAGCAGCAGCAGCAAGGCCATATTATTCTGTTCTAGCAAAGATATTGTATCTGACATGAGAGCTGCACTTGTGCCACTACTTGGTTGAGTTTGCAGTAGTCTATGTCATTTACTGGACTCTGTCCACATTTTGCAGGGGCCCAAACTGATTTAATGGAGACATGATGGGGACCACAGCCCAGAATTCTTTAGGTCTTTAAAGGTGGCACTGACTTCTGCAATCTTCTCAAAGATGCTATCTATATGTTTTCATTTACTGTCTTTGCCAAGGAAGAGCAAGGAAATTTCAAAGCTTCCACTTGACCTCATCTACAAATAGCTCTGACTCCACATGCCAAGAAGGGGTTTACCAGGTGGCTCAGTGGATAAAGAATTCACCTGCACTGCAGGGGACACAGGATACATGGGTTCGATCCCCAGGTTGGGACGACCTCCTGGAGGAGGGCATGGAAACCCACTCCAGTGTTCTTGCCTGGAGAATCCCATGGACAGGGGAGCCTGGCTGGCTACAGTCCATAGAGTCACAAAGAACTGGATATGAGTGAAGCAACTTAGTGGTCATGCCACATGCCAAGGAACCAATATGGGACTTGTACCAACTATCGTAATGTCTATTCCAATTATATATTCAGAAACCAAGAAAATAACCATTGAGTGAGTCTGTGGACACAGTGGAGCTACTGTAAACCCAACAGAGACCAAGAGCCTATCTAATTTCTGGCTCCCATCTGCCCCTGTTCTAACAAGTTGAGGCATGATGACACGTTAGTTCTCTGGATATCAATAGCAACTTACAGCCAGGGTCCATCAGCCCTCAAAATGTTTGGGTATTCCTCTTTCCTCAGCACACAGTTACCTTAGTAGAGGGAAGGACTGGATGAAAGGGAAGAACTGGGATGCCCAGGACTGGGTACCCCACTCCTTTAAACA
>NW_011478057.1:7617-11082 GCF_000754665.1 Bison bison bison | reverse complement strand
GGCACATTCCCTCAGGCTCCTGAGCATCTCTAATTTTTTTTTATTGCATGGATTGAATAAAACCTGTCAGATGT
Source organism: Bison bison bison (assembly GCF_000754665.1). Lineage (NCBI taxonomy): Eukaryota > Metazoa > Chordata > Mammalia > Artiodactyla > Bovidae > Bison > Bison bison. Next base: position 11,008 of record NW_011478057.1, on the reverse strand, counting down.
TTTTTTCCTAGAGTAATGTGTTATATTGACCACCACATTCTATTAACTGTCTTAACCATCTCAACAACCTCAGATATGCAGATGATACCACTCTAATGGTAGAATGTGAAGAGGAACTAAAGAGCCTCTTGATGAGGGTGAAAGGAGAGTGAAAAGCTGGCTTGAATCTCAACATTGAAAAAACTAAGACCATAGCACCCACTTCATGGTAAATAGAAGGGGAAAAAGTGGAAGCAGTGACAGATTTTATTTTCTTGGGCTCCAAAACCACTGCGGACTGTAGCCATGAAATTAAGACACTTGTTTCTTGGAAGGAAAGCTACAATAAACCTAGACAGTGTGTTAAAAAGTAGAGACATCATTTTGTAGACAAAGGTCTGTATAGCCAAAGGTATGTTTTTTTCAATAGTCACGTATGGATGTGAGAGTTGGACCATAAAGAAGGCTGAGCACTGAAAAATTGATGCTTTAGAATTGTGATGCTGGAGAAGACTCTTGAGAGTCCCTTGGACTGCAAGGAGATCAAACCAGTCAATCCTAAAGGAAGGACTGATGCTGAAGCTGCAGCTCCTATACTTTGGCCACCTGACTCGAAAAGCTTACTCATTAGAAAAGACCCTGATGCTGGGAAAGATTGAGGGCAAGAGAAGGAGGCGGCAGAGGATGAGATGGTTGGATAGCATCATTGACTCAATGGACATGAGTTTGAGAAAACTTTGGGAGATGGTGGAGGACAGAGGAGCCTGACATGCTGCAGTCCATGGGGTCGCAAAGAGTTGGACACGACTGAGTGACTGAACAACAACAACTATCGATCCACTGAGAGCACTGTGTTTGTTCTAATAATCCTTTCCAAAGCTTTCTGCAGATCAGGCTTCCCTATTACGCTGACCCAGTGGTGCATTATGGTATTTGCATCCACCTGACTTCTGACAGTTGAGTACAGTTATCTTGCCTCTATTGTTTCAGGTACATCACCATTTCTATCAGTGCTTTTTGTCCTGTAACACCCTCTCCTACACTGAGCCCTGATCTGCACGAGCTAGCCACCACTGCACTTAGTGATGCTGGTACCCCTTTAACCAGTGCATTCCTTATAGCTTTAGAAAATTCTTGCAGCACATAGTCCTCTGGAGGGATTTCTGACTTTATTCTATTCCTGCTTCCCTGAGCCTTCTCCCACCATTGATGTTGTTGTTCGGTTGCTCTTTGTGACTCCATGGACTGCAGCACACCAGGCCTCCCTGTCCCTTACTATCTCCCGGAGTTTGCCCAGGTTCATGTCCATTGAGTCAGTGATGTTAACCAACCACCTCTGACCATCTACTATTGCAACTCTGGCATTTACATCTCACTTAAAGTTGGGGAATTTTTTTTTTTTCATTCTTTGAGGAGTCATTCTAGTAGTGAGCTCATATTAATCCCCTAGGGTCTTTTCCAGGGTGTTAAATCCTGTATCTTGGGAAAGGACTCTCAAATCCATTCTCCCTTATTCAAATTTTTATTCTAGCTGCCCTGATCAAGGCCCTCAGAATTCAGTCCCGTGCTTACTCCCTCAGCACCTGCTAAGTCCGGCATGCTGGCTAGGTCCTGCTGCTCCTTCCTGAGGTATTCCCTTTCCTTCCTTATTAAGCCCAGCACATCACCAATGCAGTAACGTTTTGATTTAACCCTAGACATAGACCCAGTGACCAGGATGGGAGGTGGGGGAAGATTCTGCAGAAAATACACATTATCTTACCTGGGAAAGGGCTCTGCATATTCAAGCAAGGTGAAGCACTAACCCTTAAAAGGAAGGACCGGGACACTTCTGAATGCTCAAGGGGCTCAGGGAAAGCAGAGGAAGTAAGACATCTAGGGACATCAATCCAGATGTCCCCATTCCATGTGTCAGGGTCATATTCCCTCCTAACGAGGGCCCTGATCTTGGAATATCAATAACCACTCAATTTTCTGGCCTTCTTTATATTTAATATTCCTCACAAATTTCTCAAACATCTACCACACAGCACCAGTTAATAATGCATTCCCTTCCACCAATGCCATTCCAGTTCACTACCAGTGAAAGCTCTAACAACTCCTCTGCTAGATGTTCCACATGCCTATCTACTCCACCTACCACAAATGATGGAATCCTCATTGCCAGCCAGGCAGCAGGTGATCCATCTCCAAAATTTCATCACAGTGTATGCTTTTCTGAACCTCTTCTTGTACCAACTGTTGTAGGTTGGCTTCCTGGAGGGCAGACTCAGAGATAGGATTCAGCATGAAGGGTTTTTATTAAGGAATGTTCTTAGGATCAAAACCTGTAGAAAGGAAAATAAAGAAGAAGGATTGGACAGAGGGAGAAGTTAAGCTGTCTCATTTGGGGCAAGAAGATCATGTAGATCAGTCATTGAATGTGAAGTCCCCCAGAAAGGAGGTATGACCTTGGGGGAGGTGGCTTTCTAGCTGAGGCAATTCCTGAAGAGAGTTGACAGCTGAGGGCTGTCTGCTGGAAACACTCCAAGCAACTGAAATAATAAACTCTTTATTCCTAAAGGAGGATTAGAGTAGCAGATTGCAGAATTCACTGCAAGTGTGACATCATTTTTTCCACTGGAAAGTTGGTGACCATCAAATGCTAGAATTGAGAAGAGCTTTACTTTCAAAACAGTTAATGAAATTTAAAATTTCAAACATTTATACTTATATTTACAACCTTACTTAAGCAGTGTTTATTTTAAATTTTTAATTTATACCTTCCAAATACTTAGAGATGAGTATGTGAACCTCTATGTATACTTTTGCTCTAGTTCCCCAAAATGCTATTGACAGGCCTGCTTAGCCTGAATTCATCCATTTCCCTCTTGGCAAATTATGCAAAAGTCCTGGTTTACATTAATACAAGAAAATACATAAAAGTGAAAACAGGTAAAATTATCCATTAATCTTACACTCATAGGGAACTATCCACATTCTCAAAATATACACACCAAATTTTATACATAGAGGTAATTTAAATATATGCTCTTTCTTCATAAAAGTTATAGAATATGCCTTTGCAGCCTATTTTCTCCATTACATATATACACAGACACACACACACACACACACACAGAATTTTCCCATGTAAATAAGTGTAGTTGCCTACCATCACTTTCAAGAGTTGAATAATGTTTCACATCATTCATTATTAATAATGTGTAGACATACCTTAAGTGCCTATTTCAAGACACTTGGGTCATTCACAATTTTTCACTCTTCAAAACAGTGCAAAGATGCACAGCCTTGTACAAGACAATTATTTGATTATCTCCTAAGGATAAATTAGTATAAATGGAATTACTGGGTCAAAGAGCATGCACATCTTGAAAGCTTCTAAAACATGTATCCAGATGGATCTTGTACC
>NW_011478057.1:6737-7448 GCF_000754665.1 Bison bison bison | reverse complement strand
CCCAGGGATCGAACCCGTGTCTCCTGTGTCTCCTGCATTGGCAGGTGGGTTCTTTACCACTGAGCCACCAGGGAGGCCCTTCTTCTATTATATTTTCTCATAATATCAAAATAATAACTACTGTATTCATTCCCATAGATACCAGAGTTGGACAAAAAAGAGGATGTTTTTCTATCAAATGCCCTTAGGATCCTACAATAAAATTGTCCCTTTCTGTATGTTCCCAGGATAGGTTGCAGCACTTCTTCATTCAAAACATCTCTCACTTCCTTCCTCCCTTTACCACTCCCATGGTCACCAGTGAAATTTCACACCTCTAGTATTTATGCCTGAACTATGGTTATAACTTCCTTAAGTGATGCTTCAATTTCTAGTGGCTACTCCTGTCCCCACCCCAACTCTGACCCATTCTGCACACGTCAATCACATAATTTCTTTTTCATCCTGTCATTCCTCTGGTCATGAAAGGCTTGGTATCTCCCAGGGGTGGGTGGAGTAATTATATAGACAACTCAGTCTAGAAATCAGTCTAGAAATCCCTCCATGCATGGGACTCACCCCAACTGTTAGACCATATTTCCCATCACTCCCCTCCCCACACTTTGTATTCCAGGCAGGCCAGCCTCCTCTGTGGAGCAAAATTACCACCTCTATGCCTTTCTTCCCATCACTTCTCCCTTCTCCAATGCCCTTCTGCCCTGTTTTTAGCCC
>NW_011478057.1:5455-6395 GCF_000754665.1 Bison bison bison | reverse complement strand
ACAGGTTCAAGGACAAAGATGTGGCTTTTTTTTTTTCCTGCTTAAAACACACAACTTTATTGATGACATAAAAATAAAGTCTCAAATGTATAAACGTAAGTCCACACAAAGGACCAAAGATTACTTATGAAGAATCAGTTCAGTTTCTGCTCATGAAGCATACCAAAAATATCTCAATCCAGACAAGGTAAAAATCAACACATGTATTTTCAGTACAAGATTGAATTCATTTGGTGTTCATAAAATGGTCCAGTTATCGACCATCATAAGCAACCTCACTTTAGAAATTATAATGCGATTTACGATGTGCATTACTTCCAAGCTGCAAAACCAAAATATTACTCAAATTTGTTTGGAAAACTACAATTAATCATAGTTTACTTAATAACAGCTCAACTCTTTCTTTCACCTCAGGGTCATTGTATTCTGCTGCTAAGATGCGAAGTTTCTTGGCACATGCTTTAGGTCGTTGGAATATGAAATAAAGGGAATTTTTACTGAACTTGTCTTGGGTAAATACTTTTGCTCTTCTTTTAAAATGGTAATTTATATTTTCAAATAGTGAAAGAGCATTAAGAATATTCTCCTTTGTCTCTTTCTTGCTAAAGATATTAATCAGTGATGCTGGTGCATTGGCAATGAGCAAGTCCTTTGTCATAGAGGGATTTTTAGAGAAATTTAAAAGCATTCCCAAAATATGGTCTTTAGTTTCTCCACTTCCCACAGTTAACAAACGAAGAAATTCTGAAATGTAATTTGTAACCATATGCTGATACTCACTGATAATAGTCAGGTGCTTTATCAATCTCAGTCCAGCCAGCTGCACATTTGAATTCAAGGGATAGGTGATGGTGTCTTCACATACTTGATTTAAGTATGTTTTAACCTTCCTATGGTTTTCAGCAGCCACTGAGATGTTATTCAGTGCATTTAAAGCTTT
>NW_011478057.1:4360-5156 GCF_000754665.1 Bison bison bison | reverse complement strand
TCATGGCTCCTGCCCATGACCCCATTCCTGCCCCAGGGACCATGGACGGACATGAGACTCTTGACTCAGCTGTCTTTTTGGCTTTAGTCTTAGGCACAGATTTATCCTCACTTCTGTTTCTTTTACCATCCCAGGAACAAGACTTTGCCTCGACTCCACCAGCAGCCTCCAGCTTGTCCTTGTTGCTGACCTTATGTCTAGCCCCACGCTCAAAACTGACATCTTTCTCACACTTAGATCTGAGTGCATTACTGTTCTCACTGTCAGCCCAAAACAAGGACCTTAAACTGATCTCCTCAATATCAGGGCTAGATGCTCTACTTAGCTCATCCTCATCTACATCTCCAGCCAAAGTCCAGGACCGCCCACTAGCCTCTGCCCCAGCCCCAAGCCTAGACCCTGTAGTGGCTACATCTCCATCCCACAGCCAAGACTCCTGCCTGGCCTCAGCTCCAGCCACAGCTCCAGACTCAGCTCCCAAACAGGAATCCATACAGACAGCCTCATCAGATTCCATCCAGGACCCAATATTGGCCTTGTTCTTGGCCCCAAATCTGGAATCAATGATGGCTTCTTTCCCAACTACTGAGCTGGATTTAATACTGGCTTCATTTTTATCCCCAGGACTAGATACAATACAAACTTTTTCCCCTCTCCAGAACCAAGACCCTGTGCTAGCCTCACTCCCAGCTCCAAACCAGGATCCCTCCCTGGCCTCCACCCCAGCACTTACCTGAGACTTTCTACTGGGCTGATCTCCAGGGCTTGTCCACGACCCTCCACTTGCCTGATGTTC
>NW_011478057.1:3877-4260 GCF_000754665.1 Bison bison bison | reverse complement strand
CACAGGCTTAGATCCAGTCTGGGATTTTCCACAAGCCTGATCCCCAGTGCCAACCCAGGAGCCTCCTCCACTGGCCTGATCCTCAAATCCAGATTTGTAACAGCTACTTCCTTGATCCCCAGTCACAATCCAGGACCTTTCACTGGCCTGACTCCCAGTGCCAGTCCAGGACCCACCACTGGCCTGGTCTGCAAGCCCTGGACTAGACCCTCCAATGGCCTGGTCCTGAGCACTGGACCAGAACACTCCACCACTGGCCTGATCCTCAAATCCAGGTTTGGAACAGCTACCAGCCTGAGCCCCAGCCCCAGCCCAAGACCCTCCACTGGCTGGACTCCCAGTATCAGCCCAGGACCCACCACTGGACTGGTTCATGGGCTCGA
>NW_011478057.1:1892-2121 GCF_000754665.1 Bison bison bison | reverse complement strand
CCTGTTGTATCTGTTTGCAGCTGCAGAGAGTCCATTGCATGTGGCCCAGCACCTGCCTTAGACGCACCACTGGCACTGCCCCGAGCCTTCTTCTTAGTACCACACGACGTCTCACCCTGGGAACTGGCTGTAGCCTGGGGCTGAACACAGCCCTTGGTATCTGGCTTAGACCCTGCCTTGGATGCAGTACTGGCACTATCCCGAGCCTTCTTCTTAGTACCACACGACG
>NW_011478057.1:0-863 GCF_000754665.1 Bison bison bison | reverse complement strand
CCAGCCCCTGCCTTAGACACAGCACCAGCATTGCCCCGAGCCTTCTTCTTGACACCAGGCAAGGCCTCACCCTGCGTACTGGTCACCGCCTGGGGCTGGGCAGAGCTCTTTGTATCCTGTCCAGTCCCTGCTTTAGACACAGCAGTGGCATTGCCCCGAGCCTTATTTTTGACACCACACAAAGCCTCACCCTGGGAACTGGCCACAGCCTGGAGCTGGGCAGGGCCTATTGCATCTGTCGGAGGCTGGGCCGAGGCCTTTGCATCTGGACCAGCCCCTGCCTTAGACACAGCACTGGCACTGCCCAGAGCCTTCTTCTTGACACCAGGCAAGGCTTCCCCCTGGGAACTGGCCACAGCCTGGGGCTGAGCAGAGCTCTTTGTATCTGACCCAGTCCCTGCCTTAGAAACAGCATCGGGATTGTCCTGGACCTTATTCTGGGCACCAGGTAAGACCTCGCCCTGGAAAATGGCCATATCCTGAGGTTCACCAGAGGCCCTCAGTTCTGCCTTAGCCCCTGGCCCAGAAATGGCATCAGGATCACCCTTGCCATCAATTCTGGAATCAGGGAAAACATCAGCTTGGGCCCTGACCCCAGCTTCAGGCTGTACACAGGTTTTCATCTCTATTCCAAGCCCTGCCTTACTCTTGCCTTTGGCTTTGCTCCTAGCTTTACGTCTGGTGGTAGGTGGAGCCTCAGCCTGGCTCTTGGTGGAAGTCTGAGACTGTGCCTTTTTGTCTGTCCCAGCTTCTTCTTTAGACTTGGTGTTGGCATCGTCTTGAGCCTTAACCCTGTCATCAGGCAGGGCATCAGCCTGGACACGGATCGTAGGCTGAGGCTCCATATAGGATTCAGTGTCTGT
>NW_011478056.1:13587-15103 GCF_000754665.1 Bison bison bison | reverse complement strand
GACAACAATCCATGGGGTCACAAAGAATTGGACATGACTGAATGACTGAACTGAACTGAACTGGACCAACTGCACACAGACCCTTTGGGGTACCCCCTTTTGATGTGGTAGAATCTGGGGATCAGACAGGGTAGATGACAAGTCCAAGAGCACAGAGCTGGAAAGGTGGCTAACTCAGCACCTGCAGGCTCAGTCACTCAGTCGTGTCTGACTCTTTTTGACCCCATGGAATGTAGCCCGCCAGACTCCTCTGTCCATGGGATTCTCCAGGCAAGAATACCCGAGCGAGTTTGAGTAAACTCCAGGGGATAGTGAAGGACAGGGAAGCCTGGCATCCTACAGTCCATGGGGTTGCAGAGTCAGACACAACTTAGCAACTGAACAATACTGGAATGGGTTGCTGTTTCCTCCTCCTGGGGATCTTCCTGACCCAGGGATCAAACCTGTGTCTCCTGCCTTGGCATGCAGGTACTTTACCGCTGAGCCACCTGGGAAGCCCAGCTGAGTCCATAATCTATTCAAGAGTTTCTCCCTCCCAGGGTTCTGCAAGCAGAGATCAGAGGAATCAGTTACTCACCGCTGTTGGAGTTTGGTTTTGTGTGTAGTGGCAGACTACTTGAAGAGTTTCCTAGAAAGAGGAACAGGAGAGAGGTGAGGGAAGGAGGCTGCCTTTTATTTCATGGAAGCTTCTTTGTCATCTAATGCTGAGCTCCTGAGAGTCTTAGCATCCCTTCTCCTAATCCCTGGGGACTTGACTGCCTCCCTGAGCTTCAAGATGCCGAGAGGTGGACTTCCCTGGTGGCCCTGGCGGGTAAGACTTGGCCTTCCAATGCAGGGGGTGTGGGTTCCATCCAAAGATCCCACATGCCTCGAGGCCAGAAAACCAAAACATTTAAAAAAAAGAATCAGGGCTTCCCTGGTGGCTTAGAGGTTAAGAATCCGCCTGCCAATACAGGAGACAGGGGTTCTATCCCTGATCCAGGAAGATCCCACATGCCGAGGAGCAACTAAGCCCATGCCCTACAACTACTGGGCCGGCGCTCCAGAGCCCGGGAGCCACAAGTACTGTGCCCATGTGCTGCAACGACCGAAACCCGCACACCCTAGAGCTTGTACTCCACAACAAGAGAAGCCGCCACAAATGAGAAACCTGTGCACTGCAGCTAGAGAGGAGCCCCCGCTCCTGAGAAAAGCCTGTGCAGCAACAAGACCCAGTACAGCAAAAAATAAATAAATACAATTATGAAAAAAACATTTAGTTTGAATCAAGAGGTTGCTCACCTGTGACAGACAGGAACAGTGGGTCGCTGGAGTCTGACCATGAGTAGGGAGAGCGAGTGAAGGAGCCGTAGCACCTGTAGACACCGCTGTGGGCTGGGGTCCCAGGACCCAGGGGGAACTCTGCCTGGAGTGCTCCGCGGGGGCCCCGCCCTCCAGCCAGCGGGCGCCCAAGGTTCACCCCCTCCCTGAGCAGATGGAACTGGTCAAAGGCGCTCTCGGAGCTGCAGACCAAGGT
>NW_011478056.1:4444-12075 GCF_000754665.1 Bison bison bison | reverse complement strand
ATCTCTGAGTTCCTCTGTCTCTGCCCCTGCACCTGTCTTTTCTGTTATAACAGGTGGTCTGTACTTGTTTCTCCTCTTTCTTTGTCTCTTGGATGCAACTCTCACCAAGTCGGTTTCTCCCCATGAATAGCACCCCTCTCTCATCTCCCACACCACCACCTGGGGCTTCCACGTCCTGGTACATCCAGTCTGTATGCCAGCCCTTGACATTCTCACCTGTGATCACCGTGTCCAGAGGGTCACTGAGGGGCTGACCACTCAGAGTGGGAGAGATTGAAAGCACAGAAACATCTGCAGGAAAACCTCTTCATCTCAAGGTCACCTGCTTACCAACCTTAGTTCCACATGCGGTTTCATTTCCCTGGAATGGGACGTAGCAATCGTAGATTTGGGATTTTAGGATGCGGGCATCACGGGGCACCATGATTCTGCCCACTGTGGGACCCAATTTCCTCTATTAAATAGGTTTTTATCTAGAATGCCTGGAGAACTTCCTGTCGTTCTGACTGGACCCTGACTCAAACTCCCACTGGGATCCGGGAGACCGGGACAACGGGTGGCCTCTCTGGACAAGAGCTCTCTGACCTGTGACCACAATCTCCAGAGGGTCACTGGGTGCTGACCACACAGTGGGGAGGTGACTGTAGTGACCATGACATCTGTAGGTTCCTGCATGTGCTTCGGTCACAGGGCCCATGAGGAAGTTCTTCCAGAATATGATGCCCTGGAGCTCAGGGACATTGGTTCTGTCATCCTTGTGCAGCCTGAACCTGTCAAATCTGAGAGGGGAGTGACACCGGAGAGTCACATGCTGTCCTTGAGGAACTACGGGGCTTGGCCAGGCTGACAGGGAGGGCTTGTCATGACCACCTGGGGGAGAAGAATGCACGGTTTACAGTAGAAAATGGGGAACCCCTTCCCCTCGATGGACTCAGAGGACCCTCCCTCTTCCCACATCTCTAAGGCTCCTTTTCAAACCAGGGGAACCTGTGCTCCATGGAGATTCCCACACCACAGGGGCATAGCACACCCTACATGAAAAACATCTGCTGAGAATTTTGAGTGTGTGTGTATGCTCAGTCATGTCTGACTCTTGTGACCCCATGCACTGTAGCCCTCCAGGCTCCTCTGTCCATGGGGATCTCCAGACAAGAATACTGTAGTGGGTTGCCATTTCCTTCTCCAGGGGATCTTCCAACCCCAGGATTGAACCCACATCTCCTGCAGCCCCTGCATTGCAGGCATGTTCTACACCACTGAGATACCTGGGAAGCCTGAGAATTTTGGGCAAGTGTTGACTAACAGACTCTTCCTGGATGTTGATAATGTAAAATTTGTTTTATAAAACAAGACGGAATAGACACCCAATGGAAGAACAAACTGTGTGAGTGAAATGATGTCAGCTCACGTGAGAAACACAGGACATGATGGAGCCTGTGGTAGAACCTTCTGGAATCTCAGGGTGCAGGGCATAGGTTCTCCTCTTATTCTGAATGGAAGCCAGCAGCAGCAGTTCTCTGCAATGCCTATCCATGGAACTGCTGGAGAGCTTGAGTCATCACCTTGTCCTCCAAGGGTCTGTGGTCCCTGGCCCTGCTGCCTTCCCTCAGTCTACAGATAACACCAGTCCCTCGCAGTCACCCCAGCTCTGAGCATCACAGTCTCCTGTAGGTGCCCATAGAGCCTGGCTCAGCAGAGGGAAGAGTATCTGGGGGAGGGTCTCTGGGCCAGAACTGGGGGCTAGATTTCCCTGAAAATGTTAGTCAGCCAGTCGTGTCTGACTCTTTGTGACCCCATGGGCTATAGCCCACCAGACTCCTGTATCCATGGAATTGTCCAGGCAAGAATACTGGAGTGGCTTGCCATTTCCTTCTCCAGGGGATCTTCCCAACCAAGGGATCAAACCCAGGTCTCCCTCACTGCAGGCAGACTCTTTACCATCAAAGCCACCTTGGGCTCCCATTTTCTACTTCCAAAAGACCACCCTCATATGGTTATGACTCCCCATGGTTGACCCATCACCCTACCTTCTGCGCCATCTCCCCTCCTATTACAAGAGAGTCTTACTTGAGGAGGATGGCAACCACGGTTTGGGGGAAAGACTCACCCTCTTGTGCCCAGATGCTCTGGATCAAGAAGAAACCTGGAAGAGAGACTCATGATGGACGATCCATCTCATGTCAGACCTGGCCTCCTACTCCCCTGGCCTGGTGTGTGGGCCTCGTTGGCAAGGATGTTGCTCGGCCTTGACGAACTCAACCATCAAGGTCCACTTTGCCCCTGTGGAGGCAGGGCTCTCTGTTAAGGTGGACCCAGCCCTCCTGGTCAATATTTGCATCAGGCTTCGTTCCCTTCCAGGACTCACCAAGACATGCCAGGCTGATGATGGCAGACAGCATGGCGCTGCTTCTACTGAGCAGCAGGCAGCAGCTTTAAAGACCTGAAGAGTACACAGGATGTTATGATGACGCCCCAACTAACGTCGTGTGCAAGCTGACCACAGGACAGAAAGGTGACTCACATAGGCTCTTCTTACCTTAAAAAAAGCAGTGTATGGGGGCCCGGCTGAGGGAGGAATTGGGCTTCCTGGAAAATTTTAAGGCCAGTGCTGTCTCTTCAGATTGTTTAACAAACTTGAACCACAACCTCTGGCCCAACCCACCTTTGGCTACATTTTCAAGTTTACCAAAAATGTATGCTGCAATATCTAATCTGCTATGACTTTGAGGCACTGAATTATTTTCTGTTTTCATTCTTGATATGATTTTCATAGAATTTCTTATTTCATTCCTATATTAAAAAATTTCCAAGCATTATATTTTATCTTTAATGTTCAACCATCTCTATGACATCCACAGTAAAAATGTCTTTACTTAAAATGCTAATTTCATGATTTTTAAAAATTTATGGATTTTCCTATATTGTATTTTCTTTTCCCTGTATGTATGCACTGCCAAGTTCCTGGAACATGTAACAATTTTTAAAAATTTATGAATTGTTGGCTTACAATATTATATTAGTTACAGGTGTATTACATAGTGATTCAGCATTTTCAGAGATTACACACATTACAAAATATTATACAATATTGACTATATTCCCTGTGCCAGACATTATAGCCCTGTGACTTAATTATTCTATAAATGGTTGTTGGTATTTCTTAATCCAGTCTACATACTTTGTTGCCCCTCACACCCATCCCATTCCCCTCTCCCCTCTGGTAACCACTAGTTTCTCCTTTGAATCTGTGAGCCTGATTCTCTTTTGTTATATATGCTCATTTATTTTTATTTTCTTAGTACTTATTATTGTTTATCTGGCTGCATCAGATCTGAGTTGTGGAATGTGGTATCCTTTTAGTTGTAGCTTGTGGGATCTAGTTCTCTGACCAGGGATTGAACCTGGACCCCCTGCATTGCAAACCCAGAGTCTTAGTCACTGGACAATCAAGGAAATCACTATTTTGATTTTTAGATTCCACATAGAAGTGAAAACATACAGCATTTCTCTTTCCCTGTCTGACTTTTTTCACTAAGCATAATGACCTCCAAGTCAATCCATGTTCTCAACAGTCAGGATTTTGTTCTTTTTAGAAAACTGAGAGGGCTTCTCTGGTGGCTTAGTGGTAAAGAATCTGCCTGTCATTGCAAGAGACCTGAGAGACCTGAGTTTGATGGGTCGAGAAGATCCCCTGGAGAAAGGAATGGAAACCGATTCCAGTATTCTTGCCTGGAGAATCCCATGCACACAGGAGCCTGGGCGGCTACAATCCATGGGTCGCAAAAATGACTGAGTTGACTTAGCATGCATGTAGTCAGCCTAATATGGTTAGTGGCACCATACTGTCTATCTCAGAGTATACTTCATCTTTTTATTTTGCCAACTAGCATTATTATTTTTTCATGGAAAGCATTTTATTTTAAATATGATGGTGTGCACATGTCAATCCCAAACTTCCCTCTATCTGTCCCCCACTCCTCCCCTCTGGTAACTCTAAGTTTGTTCTCTAAGTCTACAAGTCTGTTTCAGTCTTGTAAATAAGTTTACCCTTGTAAAATGTTACTGAATAAAGGGGTTTACTTTTATTCATTTTGTTTTATTTTAAACGGAATAATTTGAAGAGTCAACTGGCAAATTTTTTATGCTTTATTGGAATTTTATAAAAAGTAGGGTGATCATGATAAGCTACCTAGTATGAGTGATTGATTATAGCATCTCCCCAAAAGGTGAGATAGTTACAATAGAGTCCTAGAATAGCCAGGAGATCATTAAGAGGTGGTGGGACTTTTGAAGATGATACTGTAGTTCTTGGACTCCACTCCTCACCTCAGAGCTGCTGGGCTGCTTTGGAGGAGGAGTGTCCATGAGGAACCCCTTTAACAAGAGATCTAGGTCCTTGATTTGTAAGACTCTGTGTACTCAGAGGATGGGGCCAGGTCAGGGCTCAGCACGGTCTTGGTTTATGTTGAATTACTCATAGATAATGGGCTCGGCGGAGGTGTGCATGGGCCTCAGGGGAGTGGGAGTGAACCGTCTTTCGGAGAGGGTCCTGAGGTCCAAGTGAGCGTATATCACGTCTTCTGCTGCAGAGTCCTGAGAGGAGAGAAGTGAGAATGATGGACTGAGATGTGATCTTCAAAGGCTGGGGCATTGGGCATTGGAGGGGCTCAGACTATGGCAAGGGTTTGGGCTGGGAGGACTCACCTCGCCATTCACTGTTCTGTCTTCCATGGGCTCTCCTTCCATGATGGCAACATCTGCAAATGGAAGAGAGTCAAGGCTCTTCAGGGTGGAGGCAGTTATTCCAGGCCTCCATAACTTTGATAGTTACATCAAAGCCAAAAAAAGGCAGGGGTGTGCCCCAGGTTGCTGAGCCTGTCTACTCTACTAAATGAAAACAAAACAAAACAAAACATTCCATATACATGCCCAGTCATCATGGACTGTCTGAGGAACCTGTGCAAACCCACAGACCCATCCTATGTCTTCTGTTATGGACCATCCTCTTCTACATATCAGCAGATTCCCAAGATCATGTAGGGGAGAAAAATGGATGGTTGTAGTTGAAGGGAAGAACAGGGTTTGGAATGTCCCTGGCGGCCGAAGGATTAAGAGTCAATCTTCCAGTTCAGGGAATGTGGGTTCTATCCCTGGTGGGAGAACTGAGATCCCACATGCTTTGAAGAAAGTATCCTCGATGCTGCAAGTGCTGAGCCCATGAGCTCTGGAGCCTTGAACTGCACCCCAGCACCACAATGAGGATCCCCCATGCTGCAGCCAAGACCTGATGCAGCCAAGAATAAATCAACACATAGTTTCATAAAAAGAACAGGGTTCCATGGGTCTCTGGAAGATGTTCCATCAGGGATTACAACAACGGAAGTCAGTTTTTAACCTACAGGAAGTGAACATGCCATTCTCTGCTATGAGCCCACCTCCCCCTGGGTCAGATGATGCTGAGCTCACCACCTTCAGACTTACGGTTTTGGGTAGAACACCAGTGACAGACAAGAGCAGCGAGGATGATGCTGGTAGAGGTGAAGGCTATGACAAGCCCAAGGACAATGTACCACGGGCTGGAGTGTGCTTGAGAAAGCTGTGCTTCTGCCAACAAGCAAATGGTAGAAGGTCTGGGTATTCATTGCACACGCTGTGCCCCAACACACTGGGTTTAATGTATCCTTGTGTCAAACTGTCAGCAGCTCTCAACCTGATCAGTTATGGTCTCCACTTCCCAGAAGGTACCAAAGCATCCAGGAGAGATGCTAGCAGTGGATGAAGTAAAGAGGCCATGCAAGACCAGCAGACGTCTGAACCAAGGTCCCCCAGGCACCGAAGCAGTTTTTCTCTGCTGCCCCATATGACATGGCATGGTGATTTTGCATGAATGGAGAACCTTTAATCCACAATACATTTCCCCCTCCATCCACATAGACCTGGAATGGAATCCTCAAGAAGATATGACACTTTTATTTCTGACCTGTGGAATGCTTAGTTCACAAAATACTAAGAGGAATAACACATATATAAGGCGCTCCCTAAAATTCTCTGCTTGCCCTGCCATCCATCCCCAAAGATCCTGGTGGAGGGAGGGTGAGTATCTCCCTTAAGCATGGGGTTATGTCACTCTGACCTGCTTTGTTCAATTTAGAAAATTTCAGTCACAGAACATGAGCAGCTCAATGCCCTCTCTGGTTCTAGGCAGACCACGGTCTCAAATGCTGACATGACAGGGACGTTGAGGAGCCCAAAGTCACAGAGCTGGGAGGTGGTAGAACTAACACTCACACAGGAACCCTCTGTCTTCTCAGAAATTTGCTGAGATAGGAGACTGTCTTGCTTACCTTCTGTGGTGTGTGGATCCAAGGTTGACGGGCAAGTACTCGTAGTGGATCCTAGGGGGAAAAAGACAGAAGGGGTGAAGAAGTAAGCGTCCAAATACTGACTGAATGAGGACTATTCTTTCTGGAAGGTTGACTTCCTGCCTGTCCTTGACTCTGTCATCTCTCAGAGCCTTGATGGGGGAGGGAAGAGCTTCTGGTTCCTCCCCGTGAATGCACTGAGTAGAACCTCCATCCTGGAGAAGGGATGGTGGAAGGAGGCAGGAAGAATATGCCTGGTGAAAGACAGCTGTAAGCAAGAGACATTCTCTCTGCTACGGGAATGAGTATTTATGCTCCTTAATTGCTATATCACCTGTATGTCAGAGGTGCTTCTGGGAAAACATTAAGAGCAAGTCGCCAATGTAATCTCTGATCTTCCCGAATGAGCCTAGCCTCTCCTCCCCCTGGGTCTACCCTGACCCTTTTCTTTATTGCCTGGATAGACAGGACTGTGATGTGGAGCATCCATACAGGAAGTGGAAGAGAGTTGAGATGCCATCTACCATCTCTCTTCCTCTCTGGTTCTCATTGCCTCCATTTCTCCAGAAGCCCTAAGGTTGCCCTGACACCAGCATGGAGCCCTTGATATAGAGTTCATGATACAGTAAGTTGTTATGCAAAAACCCAAATGGGCTTTTTGCCCAGTGCAATCTCATTGTGTATATTGTAAAGCATGGGACTCTTCATGGGTTCTCCAGGCAAGAATACTGGAATGAGTTGCCATTTCCTCCTCCAGGGGACCATGTTTTGTCAGGACTCTTCACTATGATCCGTCAGGCTTGGGTGGCCCTGCATGACTGGCTCATAGCTTCACTGAGGTACGAAGGCCCCTTCACCACTACAAGGCTGTGATCCATGTGGAGGAGATAGTGAAGGATAGAGGAGTCTGTTGTGCTGCAGTCCTCAGGGTGGCAAAGGGTTGGACAACATAGCGTCTGAACAGGAACAACAAAGCCTGGGCCAGGAAGAGGTTGCTCACCTGTGACAGACAGGAACAGTGGGTCGCTGGAGTTTGACCACGAGTAGGGAGAGCGAGTGAAAGAGCCGTAACACCTGTAGACCCCGCTGTGGGCTGGGGTCCCAGGACCCAGAGGGAACTCTGCCTGGAGTGCTCTGCAGGGGCTCTGCCCTCCAGCGAGATGGCATCCAAGGTTCACCCCCTCCCTGAGCAAATGGAACTGGTCAAAGGCACTCTCGGAGCTGCAGACCAAGGTCACGTTCTCTCCTGACCTCACCATGGGCCCCCCT
>NW_011478056.1:0-3084 GCF_000754665.1 Bison bison bison | reverse complement strand
GAGAGCAGAAGGGACGTATGGCCACACTCACCTGTGATCATGATGTCCACGGGGTCGCTGGGGGCTGACCACTCATAGGGGGATCTTCTGAGAGAGCCGTAGCATCTGTAGGTGCCGGCACTCGCCAAAGTCATGGGGCCAATGGAGAAGTCAGCTGGGGCATACCCACCAGTGAGCATCCCTCCATGTCTCTGGAAATGCCCTGTGCTGTTTTCATGGTGCAGGATAAACTTGTCAAACATCACCAGTGAGTGACAGCAGAGGGTCACATTCTCTCCCTGCTGCACGAGGGGCCCTGGGTGGGCTGAGATGGAGGGTTTTTTGAACACACCTAGGAACAAAAGGTTGTGAGCTTCAGTGAGTCACCCACCTTGGCCCTTCCGCTGACATCTGAAGGTGTAAAACTCCTCCCCATTTACCAGCGGAGCCAACTACCCTTCCTGTGTGTTTTGTTGCATTCTCTTTAGCCTTGTTCTTGGACTTTGGCTCATGTTTCTTTTTGTTCAAGACCTCTGCCTCCTCTGTGCTCATTCTAAGCTCTTTAGCTGTTGGATCTGCTCTCAGGTTCATGCATGCTTACTCAGTCACTTCAGTTGAGTCCGACTCTGTGCAACTCCATGGACTGTAGCCAGCCAGGCTCCTCTGCCCATGGGATTCTCCAGTTGAGAGTACTGGAGTGGGTTGCCATGCTCTCAGCTTCATCCCATCCCTAATATGCGTGGTGGGGGCTGGGATGGGTCTATGGATGCATACCCTGGCTCCCTTCACACTCATCTAGAATGTGGGCGCTGACTGCAGGACATTGGGGTGAAGGTAGAGAAAAGGGAACATTTCCCCATCTGTGTCCCCACCTCATGCCTCTGAGACATTCCTGGGACTCCTCCCTGGGGCTCCAGCTCCTTCAAATGGGATTATAGCTCCCTACCGGGTGGCAGGTGCTGGATCAGGGTCGTGCCCCATCCTCCCTGCTGGCAGGCAGTGGCAGCATCCTGTCTAACTCATGCCTAGGGAGGCTCCTCCTTTCTGCCCTGGGGCACCCCATCCCTCTATTCGACACCCTGAGTTTAAACTCTCAGAGTGGGTTCTCTTTCCCTGGTTTGGTCCTGGCTGGGAGTCCTGAGGAAGTCTTGCTCTGCATGGGCAAGTGGACCTAGGGTAGGATTGCCTGCAGGCACGGCTGTACTGGGCTGGGCTGGACCCCTCCTACCTGAGACCACAATCTGCAGGGGGTCACTGGGTGCAGACCAGTAGGCTCCAGAACATGTGTAGGACCCAGCATGTTCTCCGGTCACCGGGCCAAGGGTGAAGTTATTGAAATGATGTCCTTGGAGCTCAGGCAAACCCCTTTTCCCATCTGTTTTGAACAGTCTGAATCTCTTAAGTGGAGAATGGGAGTGACACTGAAGAGTCACAGTCTGTCCTAAGGGAACCACGGGGCTTGGCCAGGCGGACAAAGACAGCTTCTCATATTTACCTAGGAGAGAAGGAGACACAGGCTTTGAGTAGAAAATGGGAACACTCAGCTCTCCCCACAGCCCTCGTGGGTGGGCTTCCCCTTTAATTCTTCGAACTCTCCTCCCCTAAACTGCATCACCCTGATGCTCAAGGACACCTGGGGCTTGGGGAAAGACAGAGACACAGTCAATCCAGGACGGACATCATGGAAATTCTCAGGACATGAATCACTCCTTGGGTTGACAAAATGTTGAGAACCTTTCTCTCAAAACACAAAAAACCTGGGCTGTACAGTGGTTAGGACTTGGCACTTTCTCTGCCAAGGGCCCAAGTTGAAACCCTGATCAGGGAAAGATCTCACAAGCTGCATGATGAAGGCAAAATAAAACACCACAGAAAAATTGATGCATGGACA
Organism: Bison bison bison; assembly: GCF_000754665.1. Taxonomy (NCBI): domain Eukaryota; kingdom Metazoa; phylum Chordata; class Mammalia; order Artiodactyla; family Bovidae; genus Bison; species Bison bison. The sequence continues at coordinate 1,214 of NW_011478056.1, read as the reverse complement.
AGAAGCGAAAGGACTTCCCTGTTGCATTTGTTGTAGCTCAAAATGGTAAAGAATCTTCCTGCAAGGCAGGAGACCAGGGTTCAGTCCCTGAGATGGCAAGATCCCCTGGTTAAGGAAATGGCAACCACCTCCATATTCTTGCCTGGAGAATCCCATGGACAGAGGAGCCTGGTGAGCTACAGTCCATGGAGTTGAAAGGAGTCGGACACGACCCACTAACACTACCACAACTAAGCAGTGAAAAAGCCACTTGATTAAAAAGAAGGAAGTAAACCTTGAACCTCGCTCCTTTGTTAGCTAACCTACATCAAATGTGTGACAAGGTCCAAGTGGCCCTGCCTGATGACCAGACCCTTCCCTGGGGTCAGGTCTATAGGGCGGTCCTGCAGATCCTGTTGTTAAGGGCCAGTTGGAGATGCCAGGAGCCAGCTTGTAGGGGAGGGTCTGTGGGCTGCAGCCTCTTGCTCCCCTCTCATGATAGAAATGGCACTCAGTGGGCCTAGCTCCCAGCTCCCAGCTCCCAGACTTCACACTGTGCCTTCAGGTCCAGAGTCCAGAGCTGGGCTAACCTCTGGTGAGAGCAAAGATGACTATCAAGGCCAATAGGAGGACCTGGGATCCACAGGACACACGGCTCTCGCTGTACTGACAGGGGTCTCACCCCGGACCCCAGTGTCATCTGCATCAGCCCCAACTACTCTGCTCAACAGAGAAATAAGGGATGGGGAGGACTCACCCACAGCTGCCCAGATCCTCAGACTCACACAGAATCCTAGAAGGAAAAGCCTGTCAGAAATGGCTTGTCCTGATGGACCCCACGCTCCTTGCACCCTCATCCAGGGAACCTGGTCAGTGGTGTGAAGACCCCCCGATTTCCACCATAACCCTCTCCAACTGTGTCCTTCTGGACTCACCGAGACTCAGGAGGCTGAGGAGTGTGGGGCACATGGCTCTGCTTCTGTGAGACAGGAGGCAGAACTGAGCAAAGCTGACAGAGGCACAGGATGCGGAAGCGGGTGGTGTTGTTACAGTCAGCCTGGGTCATGTCACATGGGAAGATGGCCGGCCTCTTCTCACTCCAGGGATGGAAGTCTGACCTGAGCCGCATCACGGAGCATGCCTCATGACCCGATCGTCACTTTTTCTTTCCCTAAACACTATAAACCTAAGAGGATTCAGACAGATCTTACTGCCTTTAGGAAGTAGTAACGGTG
>NW_011478055.1:18038-18450 GCF_000754665.1 Bison bison bison | reverse complement strand
AGATATGCAGATGGCACCACCCTTATGGTAGAAAGTGAAGAGGAACTCAAAAGCCTCTTGATGAAAGTGGAAGTGGAGAGTGAAAAAGTTGGCTTAAATCTCAACATTCAGAAAACGAAGATCATGGCATCTGGTCCCACCACTTCATGGGAAATGGATGGGGAAACAGTGAAAACAGTGTCAGACTTTATTTTTCTGGGCTCCAAAATCACTGCAGATGGTGACTGCAGCCATGAAATTAAAAGATGCTTACTCCTTGGAAGGAAAGTTATGACCAACCTAGATAGCATATTCAAAAGCAGAGACATTACTTTGCCAACAAAGGTACGTCTAGTCAAGGCTATGGTCTTTCCTGTGGTCATGTATGGATGTGAGAGTTGGACTGTGAAGAAGGCTGAGTGCCGAAGAATTG
>NW_011478055.1:17434-17938 GCF_000754665.1 Bison bison bison | reverse complement strand
CTGTCTATGGGTCACACAGAGTCGGACACGACTGAAGCGACTTAGCAGCAGCAGCAGCAGCGCACACTAGTAAAGTAATGCTCAAAATTCTCCAAGCCAGGCTTCAACAATATGCAAACCGTGAACTTCCTGATGTTCTAGCTGGTTTTAGAAAAGGAAGAGGAACCAGAGATCAAATTGCCAACATCCACTGAATCATGGAAAAAGCAAGAGAATTCCAGAAAAACATCTATTTCTGCTTTATTGACTTTGCCAACGCCTTTGACTGCGTGGATCACAATAAACTGTGGAAAATTCTGAAAGCGATGGGAATACCAGACCACCTGATCTGCCTCTTGAGAAACCTATATGCAGGTCAGGAAGCAACAGTTAGAACTGGACATGGAACAACAGACTGGTTCCAAATAGGAAAAGGAGTACGTCAAGGCTGTATATTGTCACCCTGTTTAGTTAACTTATATGCAGAGTACATCATGAGAAACGCTGGACTGGAAGAAACAAGCT
>NW_011478055.1:15008-15191 GCF_000754665.1 Bison bison bison | reverse complement strand
TAAACATCACTTGTTTTTAGTCCATAGGGGTTCCTCTGACCATTCCCCTATACCCCAAACACTTAAGAGGCCCAGGTTTGACTGATTTAAGACTTCCTGATTCCTCAAACTCTTCCTGAGTCTTTGTGGAAGGAGAAGTGCATACACATCATAAGATGTGAGGTGGTAAAATAAGCCCCAGTG
>NW_011478055.1:12466-14462 GCF_000754665.1 Bison bison bison | reverse complement strand
CTGCAAAGGGGAACCCACCTACAAATACAGACAGAAATAGATAGTAAAGCCTAGACTTGTTAGGATTCTCCAGAAGAGACCAATGGAATATATGCACATACATTCAAAGAGAAAAATATTTATAGGCATCTCCCACTTTTAGAAAGTTCAGTCTATGCCACTTCAGTTTTATAAAAGACTCACTTAGTACCTATTTTCACTAACTGTAAGAAATCCAGAGAGGATATTTACTTTTTTGGGGGGTAGGGGCAGCTGGGGGGAAGGTGAGAAGTGAAAATAGTGTTCAGCATTTCTTTTGCAGTGAGCCTGTAGATGCACTTGGTACCCAGAGTAGCCAGAGGGGTACCACCAAGCCCCTTCCTCATCAGCTCCACTGGGCATCTCAACACTAGGCTACCATGACTTTGAACTGTGTCTGTGAGCATCTGTGCTTTCTTTTGATTTATTCTGTGCATCCATTAGCACAATGTGCCCTTAGGTAACTGCTTCTTTGCTGTATACCATTTCAGCTTAAGGAATACTCTACTCTTTGATAACCAGGAATCTCACATTTTGAGAAACAGGCTTATGCAGTTACAAGGACAAGCAAGTCTGAATTCTTCAGTCTGGGAGACTCAGCGAAGAGTTGATGATGCCATCTCGAGTCTGAACATAGTCTGGAGGGAGAATTCTTAGTCTCTTTTTCTTAGTGCCCTTTTCCATGATTTGGTGACACTCATGCACATTTTGAAGAATAATCTATTTTGCTCAGAGCTCACTGATTTAAATGTCAATCCTTATAAAAATACTGATGAAAATTTATTTTTCACAAAAGTAGAACAAACACTTTAAACATTTATGGTGGTTTAGTCACTAAATCATATCCAACTCTTGCAACCCCATGAACTGTAGCCCACCAGGCTCCTCTGTCCATGAGATTCTCCAGGCAAGAATACTGGAGTGGGTTTGCCATTTCCTTCTCCAGGAGATCTTCCCAACCCAGAAATCGAACCTGTGTCTCCAGCATTGCAGGCAGGTTCTTTGCCAACTGAGCTATGAGAGAAGCTCATAAATTTTATTTGTAAATTTTAATTCATAAAGTGTTATTTTAAAATTTTATATGGAAATGCATAAGATCCAGAATAGAGAAAACAATTTTCAGAAAGAAACACAGAGCTGGAGGAATCACACTCCCTGACTTCAGTCCATACTGCAAAGCTACAGTCATCCAAACAGTATTGTCCTGGCACAAAAACAGACACGTAAATCAATGGAATGGAATTGAGAGCTCAGAAATAAAGCCATGCCTTTTTTTAATATGCTGAGCAACATGTATATGACTATATGAGAGCGAACTCTCATATACTGTTGGTGAGAGTATAAACTGGTGCAGCCAGTGTGGGAAACAGTGTGGAAGTTCCTCAGAAATAGCAATGAACCTATGACAAAAGGGGCAAGAACATAAAACAGAGAAAGGATAGTCTCTTCAGTAAGTAAGGAGTGCTGGGAAAACTGGACAGCCACATGTAACATAGTGAAATTAGAACATTCTCTAATACCACATACAAAAGTAAACTCAAAATAGTTTAAAGACTTAAATGTAAGACTCAATAGTATAAAACTCATAGAGGAAAACAGGCAGAACACTGTGACATATATTGCAGCAAGTTTTTTTTTTTTTTATTCATCTCCTAAAGTAAAGGAAATAAAAGCAAAAATAAACAAATTGGGCCTAATTAAACTTAAAAGCTTTTCCCTAGCAAAAGAAACATAGATAAAACAGAAAGATAACCTACTCAATGGGAAAGATATTTACAAATGATATTTACATATGTTGGTTATTATACAACATATGTAAATAGCTCATACAACTCAGGAAAAAAAAAAGGCCAGAACTGAATAGATTTTCCAAAAAGAAAATGCAAATCACCAACAGGCACATGAAATGATACTCAACATAGCGTATCTATCAGGAAGGACACTCACAAAAAAATGTCGGGGGCGGGGGATGTAAAGA
>NW_011478055.1:5673-12351 GCF_000754665.1 Bison bison bison | reverse complement strand
CAAGTAGACTGTGAGTGTGAATGAAAACACTAATAAAGAAAGATATATATGTATATATAATATATGATATTTATTTCAGAAAGACACATGCACCCCAATGTTCATTTAGCTCTATTCACAACACCCAGGATATTGAAGCAACCTAAGTATCCATCAGTAGAGGAATTGATAGAGAAGATGTGATGTATATACAGTGAAATACAACTCAGACATAAAGAACAAAATTTTGCCATTTGTTGCAGCATGGTTGAACTTAGGGGGCATTATGCTAAGTGAAATAAGGAAGATGAATACTGTGTATTCACAGTATTCACAAATATCAATTATTTGTGAAACTAGAAAATTAGTTTTTCTACAAACTAATGACTAATGACTATAGTTTGTAGTCAACAAACTAATGACTGTAGCAAAAGAGGAGACTCACAGATATAGAGAAGAAACTAGGTTACCAGCAGGGAGGGGAAGGGGTAAGAACACAATAGGGGTAGGGGAGAAGAGGAACAAACTATTAGGTATAAAATGAGCTATAAGGTTATACTGTACAACATGGAGAATATAGCCAATATTTTATAATAACTATAAATGAAATATAACCTTTAAAAATTATGAATCATTATATTATACACCTGTAACATGTATAACATTGTACAGCAACTGTACTTCAATAGAATAAAAATTTTAAATAATGTCAATGACATCTAAAAACTACCTCACAGCAACATCCATGTAGACTGATGTTTGAGTGAACAATTGGGCACCACGGTTTTGCCAAGTCAACATATAAAACTAACCATCACACTTGTAAATGAAAAGACCATGACTTATTTAGACAGTAACTGGTATAGATGCTCAGATGTGGTACAAGCCATCATGATAGAGACAGTCAGGAGAGGCTGCTAAGGGGTTATACTACTTCTTGGTAAATTAGAAATTTTGCACATTACTCTCTGTGTTTCTAAAGTGGGAATATATTTCATAACTGGGGACTTGAATAAGCTAACATATAAGGTCAGCACATAGGAGATACTTAATTTTCAATTTTTGCTCCCTTTTCCAAATTCCCCCTTTCTATATTTGGGGCTCTGAGTAAGCCTCTTGTTCAGCCTAAATATGGAAATTTGCAAACTACTTGATGTTGAGGGTTTCTGTTTTAGAGATTAACTGGTTTCCAGGCAGCATTCCAAGAGTCTAGAATTAGAAGTGACCACAGAAAGAGTATTTAACACTTTGTATTTTACAGATAGGAAGCTGCTCTCTATGGTGATGACTTTTTTAAAAAATGAAGTTTGACTGTCATGTGCTTTTCCAATCAGATGTCTGCATACATTTACAAGTCAGCACAGCTTGAACACGTGTTTGAAATCATGTTGACAGAGTTGAAGTTAGTTATTCATGGTCTCATATCTATGGATCATGGCATTGGAGCATTCCATTAAGATATTAAAGTAAGACATGTCGCAGTAGTCATTTATATATAATTTTAGGAACCTGGAATCATTAGCATACTCTGGGGGAATGCTTAATGCTTGGGAGAATCTGATGATAATCCTTTACAAATCTCACTGAATCTAATCACCTAGTCCTAAAATATACTCTCTGTCTTATACCTTTAGTTACTAAGGTCTAAGACTTTTGAGGAAGGGTTTGGAGTGGTGATTTATTTACATCATTGTAAATTTTCAAGAAGATATCTCTGGTGTGTTTTTGCAATGGTTTCACACTGGCAGTCTGTCTCCTCTGTACTAACTGTTCCTCACTCAGCTCCTCGCTGAATGTTGCACTCGGGTTGTCAAATACCACTTCAGAGCAGATCTGTGCTCCTGAAAGTCATGTAAAACTTCATAAAGAAATTCTACCTGACATTTTCACATGCAGCTCACTTGGACTCATAAAATTCAGGTGTAAATTAAGAATGGATTTCCACCTAAGCGTTTTTGCTTGATTTTGGTATTTATATGGAGCTGACATTTGGAGAATAACTTAATTGCCCTTAAAATCGGTCCCCTCTTTACTCCAAAGTGGAGGATGGAGGTGCCCATGTCCACTTGGCTAGTCCAGTATGTTTCAGGTGAATTTCATACACTCTTATTTCCTGGGTTCAGGCCAACTTGGAATGGAAATTAGTAATGTGCAAATATAGTAATTTCACTGACGTGGCTTCTTGGGTGGTTGCTGGACTTGGAATGAATCACGTTTTTTGCCTAATGATGCTGATGACTGTATGACTTGGCCTCGTGGGCCTGATTCTTCAACAGAAACATGTTGATTATTGGCATCTTAGACATTGTTGGGGTGATACAGCTGAATCTCTGAACAAATCTAGAGCATCCGCACAGGCTGCTACCACTGGGTGAGGTGATGAAGCAGATGATGCCTCCTCTCATGTTGCACCAGACAGATGGAGTGGCAAGCTGTCTGTGCCTCTGAGTGTCTCTGAGCTGTCCTTCCGCCTACCCCAGCCATCCCTCCTCCATCCAGTGTGCTGCTGGGCCACAGGGAGGCGACACAGTAAAACATGGGTGGAGCCTTGAGCCAGTGCAACTCTTGAACTTGACATGTAGTGCCCATGTGAAAGCTATCACATTGCAAACCCCTGGTGAGATAAAATTAGAGATTTATAGACTATACAGATAAAATTAGAGATTAAAGAACTATAAAATCATTATATCCAGTTCTCTCTTCCTTGTTGTTGTTCAGTCGCGAAATCGTGTCCAGCTCTTTGTGACCCCGTGAACTGCAGCATGCCAGGCTTCCCTGTCCTTCACTATATCCTGGAGTTTGTTCAGACTCATTTCAATTGAGTCAGTGATGCTATCCAACCATCTCATCCTCTGTTTTCCCTCTCTTCTGCCTTCAGTCTTTCCCAGCATCAGAGTCTTTTTCCAAAGAATCCGCTCTTTGCACCAAGTGGCCAAAGTATTAGAGCTTCAGTGTCAGCCCTTCCAAATTATTTAGGACTGATTTCCCTGGTGGCTCAGATGGTAAAGCATCTGCCTGCAATGCAGGAGACCTGGGTTTGATTCCTGGGTCAGGAAGATTCCCCTGGAGAAGGAAATGGCAATCCACTCCAGCACTCTTGCCTGGAAAATCCCATGGACGGAGGATCCTGATAGGCTACAGTCCATGGGGTCGCAAAGAGTCAGACAGGACTGAGCGACTTCACTTTCACTTTCACTTTCCTTTAGGATTGACTGATTTGATCTTGTAGTTCAAGGGATTCTCAAGCGTCTTCTCCAACACTACAGTTCAAAAGCATCAATTCCTCCTCACCCCTAGAGATGATAAAACAAAGATAGAGAAGGGTTAAGGCCCTTCCTTAAGGTTACATAGACAGAGATGGGGCAAGAATTCTGTCCTTTGGAGTCACAGTATTATTGTTATAATAAAGAAGGGCCAATGAATGCATGATTTGGACTGCAAACAAATGTTTAATCCAACAGTGAAAACAAGTTGACTCTTAGAGGCTCTTTGACCTCTTCCTGGATTTATTTTACTTCTATTTTCACATTCCCAGAAGGAAGGACTCTTGGTAGATTTCTGCCTTGTAGAAATATTCATTTGTAGCTTGGTTTGAGACTATTCTGTCATCTGATTCACTGAGATAGAGGTCAAGCAAATTCTCTCAGCAAAAGGAAAAAAAAAAAGCGAGAAATGATTTTATCATTTGTATGGATAAATTCTAACAGTTCACTTCATTTTAGTTATTAGTTTTCCCTATAGTATGAGATGTCCAATTAAATTCTCCCTCAAATTGGCCATAAATTTTGGTGAAAATGACAGAAGCTTCATTTAGCAAACAATTTCTGTCAAAGAATCTAATAATGGAATGCAATAAGGATGATTTTCACCTGTGTACCTGAATAAAAATATTTGGTTTTTGTTCTGATTTGTTTTGTTGTTTTGATTTTTGTTTTTGTCCCAGTATGGTGCAGTATGTCCAAAGTGGCTGGAATGTAGGATCAAATGCAGTTGTTTGCAGACACAAAGGTGAATTTTATAACACTCTTTTCCCCACTGATTTGGTGGGTTTTGATACAGTTGTATAATATGCTCTACCCACATCCTCCTCTTAAAGTCATGTTTGATACTCATCCTTCCATTCTCACTGGCGCATAAGAAAACTGATCAGTACACTCGCTCAGTATCCACGGCACAGCCATAGTTAGTAATAACTCATTCTGAAAAATTTCTGTGATATTTATCGAGTAAGGACTGATGATTGGCACTAATCTAGATCTTGGAAATGAGAAAGAAATGAGAGAGGGATGGTACCTCAATGTAATTTATGCTCCAGTGCAGCCAGAAATAAGGGAAGACATAAGTCAGGAAACATGACACAAAGTCATTAGCATTGCTGAAGAAAATGCAGTGATGTTTACCTTCAGTCTGGAATATCATGGATAAAATGGCATTTGAGCTGTAATTCAAAGAGTCTGGAAATCCATTTTATCTGTTTTATCACAAGCGACTATTGTGAACCATCTGCTCTTCAAGCCATGTGAGGGGATAGGGAATGAAGAGAAAGCATTTATAATGGCCTGACAAATGGTCCATCTGGCAACCATGCAAGAGAACATCCTAGGCCCACCCACTTTTTACAGATGAGGAAACTGGGGTTTAGCAAGCCTAACAACTTACCAGTAAATTATACACTCTTGGATTTCAACCCTAATTTTGTGATTCCCCTTTCACAGTTGTGCCCTTGTAGAAATGAAACATCATTTTTTTTTTCAAAATTTCTTGATTAGTTAAAATACTGAGGGTACAAGTAATAGAAGATGATTCTAGATATTGAAGCAGAAAAGGGGTTTATTGAAAAGTTAGAAGATGTTCCCAGAAATGATGGCGATCTTCTCCAGATTCGGAGAAGACCAGAGCCAGAGTTGAGTGAAAGGTGTAGGTAACATCAAAATCAGGTTTTCTCGAGGACGACATGGCCAGTGGAATCTAAACTTTGCTACAATTTTCTTCTCTCTGACTTACTGCTTAGGATCCAAAAACCTTAGAACAATATCTGATTGATGTAAAGATGTGCCAGTGCTCACCCCTTTGTCGAGGGAGGGCTGGCCATCTTGTTTATACACCACTGTGACAACACTATAAGTTGTTATCCTAATTCTGAAGGTAAAGAAACTGAGGCAGAGAGAATATTTAATAAATAGCTTAAGATCATCTCTTTTATAATGCTTTCCATACTCTTTGACATGGCTATTTTTCACTAAACACTCCTTGAGGGCAGGATTAGTCTCTTATTCATATTTATGTCGTCTATACCTGATATGGGACTTCCCAGGTGGCTCAGTGGTAAATAACCTGCCTGTCACTGCAGGAGACACAGTAGATGCAGGTTTGATCCCTGGGTCAGGAAGATCCCCTGAGTAGGAAATGACAACCCACTCCAGTATTCTTGCCAGGAAAATCTCATGGACAGGGAGCCTGGCGGGCTACAGCGCGTGGAGTCACAAAGAGTTTGACATGACTGCGTGACTGAGCAGGCAGCAACAGACATATCTGAAATAGTAATGTGGTACATAGCTAAGACTGAAGAAATTGTTGAATAATTAAAAATATATGGTACAATATAAGAGTATATATTGCAATGTTTGTACAAATTAAGATATAATAGCTTTCATGAAATGGACAAAAATCCAGCATTTCCTGATTTGCTTACAGTTTTCATATCCATTAGCTCATTTGATTTTTTTTAAGAAATGTCTTCAGTTAAAGGGTATTATTATTTTATAGTGGTTTAGTTGTAAATAAAATCTCAAGGGTATAATTTGCCCATATTGATACAACTGTAACAAATAGTTCTTAATTATAAATAGTATACTATGCAACAAAGAAATCTTTAGTAAACTCTGTTATCTAAAAAAATCTAAAAATTGTACAGTCTGCATTATATTGACACAGAATCACAAAATTAGGAGTTGCAAATAAAAGAAAAACAAACCACAAAGTTATTATTACATTTCAACATTAAATTAAAGGAGAAAACAAAATTGCAATTACAGTTATAAACCAGTGATAATGGCAACACAATATATATATAAATTAACAGAAAATGCATTTACATGTGTTTATTAGACCAAAAAAATAAGTATGAAAGAGTTATATATTTTACTACAATTAAAAATATATATATGGTAAGAAATGTAAAGAAAATAGAAAGATGGAAACTTGAACTTGAAAAATATTCATGCATTTATTGGGGAAGAGACTAGATGGAAAAGAATGAACTAGCTATTCTCTCCAGGCTGAAGTTAACTGTAACACACTCCTTACATATACTACTACTTTAAGACACCGTTTAAAGTAAATGTGAATAGGAAAGATAAAATAATGGGATAGAAAGTAGGATAACACTCTGAAACTAAGAGCAATTTGAAAAAAATAGAACCAAAGTGATCTCTAACAGCTTAATAAATGACCATGAGTATGGCAAAAGTGAATGGAATTGGTTTACCAGTGCAGTGGCAAGACCGGTGTCCTTTGCTGGAAGAACTTCATACCATACAGGTTAAAGTAATGGTTCTCTTTAATAAGCATCAGAACCACCTGCAAGACTTGGTTAAAATACAGCTTACTGTCCTCATTCCCACAACTTCTGTTCAGAACTTCTGAGGTGGGTCCTAAAATTTGTATTTCTAAGTTCCCAGCATGCTGCTACTGGTCTCA
>NW_011478055.1:4822-5573 GCF_000754665.1 Bison bison bison | reverse complement strand
ACTGGTCTCAAAACCATACTCAGAATCACTGTGCTAGAATATTGGAGACCCTGTATTTAGAGTTCACCCCTGAGAAGAGGGCTAGACCTCTCACTATTCAAGTGATGTCTGAGATTTGTTCTTTATTCTAGAGGTGGGCATTATATACACCTAGGAAAAGCCATGAATAGCTAGCTTCCTGTTTGGATCTTAGATTGTGTCTGTGTGTATGTCCAAATTGCTGAAATATGGATCTATATACAATCAGAATGATGTTAAAATGTATTTTTATAAGGCAGGAACATGTAGAGAAAACAAAATGAGAGATGTTGAATGAAAGACTTTAATATGTACTATATTTTATTAAACTTGGCTGTAGATAAAGATAGCTTCCCTGGTGGCTCAGATGATAAAGAAAGTGAAAGTGAAAGTCTCTCCTCAGTTGTGTCTGATGCTTTGCAACCCCATGGACTATACAGTCCATGGAATTCTCTAGGCCAGAATACTGGAGTAGGTAGCCTTTCCTTTCTCCAGGGGATCTTCCCAAGCCAGGAATCAAACCCAGGTCTCCCGCACTGCAGGCAGATTCTTTACCATCTTATCCACAAGGGAAGCCCAAGAATACTAGAGTGGGTATCCAATCCCTTCTCCAGGGGATCTTTCTGACCCAGGACTCGAACCAGGGTCTCTTGCATCACAGAGAGATTCTTTACCAACTGAGTTATCAGGAAAGCCCAGATGGTAAAGAATCTGCCTGCAATTCAGGCGATGA
>NW_011478055.1:2340-3746 GCF_000754665.1 Bison bison bison | reverse complement strand
TGACCTGAAGTCTAAGTTGTAAAGAAACTCTCCAACTTCAGCAATATATAGGCTGTATAAATCATTAATTGTGAACTTTTCATCTACTTTGTTGGAGGTGTGCTCATTTGCTAGTTTCTGTCTGACCCCTGCCAGGCCCTTCTGTGACCCCAAGGACCGTAGCCCACCAGGCTCCTCTGTCCATGGGATTGCCTAGACAAGAACACTGGTATGATTTGCCATTTTCTTCTCCATTGGTGGAGATGAGATATTTATTAATCTAGTAAAATAGCCAAATGACTATGGAAGTCAATTTTAAAAGTATGCTTTATATAATAGGGAAACCCAGTGGGTATCATTTTTTGCTAATAAACTCTCTGCTGTTATGATCAGTGAAGTCTTGATATCTGTCACTGAAACAATACTCCATAGTCACTGCTGAAAGAATAACAATGTGATTTCTTAGGAGAAATGATATCTGTAGATGTTTATTTAATTGATATGATTTTGTGAAATATAAGTCAGCCTGGTGAAGTGATTGTGTTGGTGTATAGTGTTATTATTGTTTGACTCTGAAGTCAACATTTGCAGTTCATTATGCAAAGAAGATGGTCAGGCCTCATGTCTTCACATAAGACCTTGTGCCTCACCCACTTCCTGTAGTATTGGGGAGGTGGGTGGGAAGATTTCATTGTACATGTAAATGCAGTAGTTTACACTCAAGTGATCTACCTGTTGTCATTCAATTTCACTTGCCATCGCAAAAGAGGACTCATATACTCTAAGTGAGTATAGCCTATCGATGGGTAGATGGGTGTCCATGTACAATCTTTCAACTTCTCTGCATGTTTGAAATTTTTCATAAAATGTTGGGAGATGAAATGAAAGACCATATTGTCTCCAGAACCAAACTACCTAGATTCAAATCCCACCTCTCTTGATATTATCTTAGGCAAATCCCTTAACCTCTTTGTGCCTCAGTTTCCTCAACTGTGAAAGATAACTTATTAGGTTATAATAAAATTAAAATGAGTTAGTATTTACAATGCGCCTGGAAGAATCATTGAAATAGGGAAGGACTAGATTGTATATAATGTGAATGTGTGAATGTAACTAGTTATAAAATAAACTAAAACTTCACCTACCATTTGATAAATGTTGTTTTCTTTTTCCTTAAAATCACAGAAAATTAAGCTCAAAAACTCTTCAGGGATAATGTAGTTCAACCCTCTTAATTCCAAAGAGACAACACCAATAGACATGTAAGAATTCTCAACTAGTCAATAGCAGAACCAGGTCTGCCAGGACAGAACTGGGAATCAAGTTTCCCAGTTGAAAGACCCCTGTGCCATCACCTCAGAAGCTTCTTCTTTTACAGTGGTGGAGAAGAAAGGTTATAGATTTTTGTTACTATATCCTAATAAGTT
>NW_011478055.1:0-1134 GCF_000754665.1 Bison bison bison | reverse complement strand
CATGGGGTTGCAAAGAGTTGGACATGACTGAGCGACTGAACTGAAATGAACTGATTCTCCTCTTGGTTCTTCTAGAAACTGAGGAAGCAAAATGAGAACTTAACAAATTGGCCTCAGTCTAGAGTGCTGATCAATGGCTACATTATCCTTAAGATTGTCTTGTATTGTTTTATATTTCATAGTTGCAATGAGTCGGTCTCATAGTTACTTACAAATGAAAGCTAGTGACATGAAGTTGAAGTATACAGTCATACTGGTCTTCATTACATACTTTAAAAATCAAAATAATGATGACAAAATATCTTCATTTGTTGATAACATGATGGATCTTTCAAGAAGGAAAGGAGTTTCCAACAGAAGGTAATCAATTATAACCAAATACGACTTACAAAGTAATCCATATTATTGATTTGGTCAAAAAGTTTTTTCAGATGTTATGAAAAAATTCAAATAAACTTTTTAGCCAACCCAATTGAAGGCAAAAGGAGAAAGGGGCAGTAGAAGATGAAATGGTTAAATAGCATCACTGACTCAATGGACATGAATTTGAGCAAATTCCACAAGATAGTATAGGGCAGGGAAGCCAGACATGGTGTAGTCTATGGGGCCGCAAAAAAGTCGGAGATGACCTAGCTACTGAACAACAACGGTATTTACCAGGAGTGGTTGTAACTGTTGGAAGAGAGACATTAAAAGACTCCTTAGGAGAATCTGACCATTCTCAGAGAGGGCAGACTCTCCAGATTTTTGACAGTTACACTGTCTTCTGCTGCTGTGCTGAAGCACTAGCATGTGAGCAAGCACCATCAGTGACAGAAGTGGAAAATTTTAATAAAGGAGCTACAGGCATGAGTCCCAGATGCTAGTACCATGGCCTGAGTCCCATCCTGTGAATATGCACAAGCGGAGATCAGGAGACCTTTACGTACCTCCTAGAACAGTAGTCTATTCCCTCATTCCCAGTCAGTGCACACATGTATTCATGAGGACAGCACAGAAACATCCACACACTTGTGCACTCCCACAGAAAACCATAGGACTTTTTCCTAGTGTTAAAATCTTACCATTTTATAATAGGCAAACAAGTTGGGAAAATAAATATATTTGTTGGTGAGAGAGAGAGAGATAGAGAGA
>NW_011478054.1:16890-18402 GCF_000754665.1 Bison bison bison | reverse complement strand
TTCAGTCGTGTCTGACTCTGTGCAACCCCATAGACAGCAGCCCACCAGGCTCCCCTGTCCCTGGGATTCTCCAGGCAAGAACAATGGAGTGGGTTGCCATTTCCTTCTCCAATGCATGAAAGTGAAAAGTGAAAGTGAAGTCGCTCAGTCGTGTCCAACTCTTAGCGACCCCATGGACTGCAGCCCACCAGGCTCCTCCATCTATGGGATTTTCCAGGCAAGAGTACTGGAGTGGGGTGCCATTGCCTTCTCTGATAATTATCTCTTGATAATGCTAAGGATTACAATTATCATCAGGTCTTCATTCCTGGGTACCAGTGATTTTGTGGGGAGGAATTTTCTCAAATTCTCACAGTGGTCCTGGGCCGAAGATTGTGCATGCTCATTGTGCAGATGGGAAAAGTGAAGGAGAGCCAGTGGGTGATTTGCCTGCTGCCTCACCTTCACAGAAGGTCAAAGCTGGGATTTAAACCCAGGTCTGTGTCTGTGTCTCCCCCCTCCACATTCCACACTGTCTTTCTGGGTGAGCAGGGTCAAATTAGGTAGGACCTTCGCAGATAAACAGTTTAGTGAGAGTGGCCACATAACATAGGTGATTTCTCTGTGTCTGTCCCACTCGTCCCTCAGAGGAGGCCTCTAGCCCAGATCACTGGTTCTCCAATATGATTGGACATCAAGCTCACTTGCAAATGGGTTATAAAGATAGATTCCTGGGCCCCTCCACAACCTACTCATGCAGACTCCAGTAGGGTGAGGCCCAGGAATCCATATTTGGACAGCTCATATAACGATTCTGCGGTAGCCAGTGTGGCCTTCAAATGCCTCGAGATGAAGTTTGAAGCAAGGCTGGCAGCCTCAGTGTTTCTCTGGCCTATAGGGCCTGAGATATCCTCTGGAGCAGCCTGTCCTTCACACTGTCATCCCATTGCCTCCCATTCTGAGTCGTAATTCCAGAAGAAAGCAAGTGTGGCCTCTGCATCTCTTAGCAGAATATATAGGAAAAGGTTACTGATAATTCATTCAGTGATTCCCTCATTCACACTTAATTACTGAATCATTCATTACATTACATTCATCTACTCTTTACTCACACATTCACCCATTCCCCTTGTCTCTCACATTTACTCTCTTCATCAATCAGAATGCTATTAAAAAACAGATGGCTCACTTAGTGGGTAAACTGAAGAGAAATTAGTGAAAATGTAAGTCTCCTGGGGCACAAAGTACTCTGGGTGCTCCCCATCCACTATCTAACGTGACACTCACAGAGCCCAGGCTGGGTGACTTAATGCTGTTCTCATGTTATAGGCAGGAGATATGAAGCCAGGATGGGCCCAGGACATGCCCCAGGCCACATAGGGAACGTGTGAGGGAGCCAGGGTAGATTAAATCCCGTCACTTGTCTCCCAATCAGGACTTCTTCTACCAGAGCACACTGACTGCTGATTCATAATCCATAATTAGAATGTGTGGACACAATGCCTATATTTGTACATAAAAATGTGTGCCTGT
>NW_011478054.1:13141-14651 GCF_000754665.1 Bison bison bison | reverse complement strand
GAGCCTGGTGGGCTGCCGTCTATGGGGTCGCACAGAGTCGGACATGACTGAAGTGACTTAGCAGCATGACATTGAACCAATAGGCAAGAAAGGAGTGGGGGAGGGGGTCAGTTCACTATGTGACTGAGATGAGTGATCCCAACTACCATGGGGAAATAGGGAGTCTGTCTGCCTCACAGTTGGGTAGGGAAGAGCATATCTAGAACCCAGGAGATTCACTGCATGACCCTAGCACTACCATGTCCAGTGGCAAAAGGTAAATGCAGATTATTGCAAGCCAATACAGGACTTCCAAGAGCTCAGATTTCACACAGTCATTGTGGAGGCAACCTCTAGGGTCTCATACAAGTTAATTCTACAAAGCATGCTCAGGATTGCTGGACCCACTGGAGAGGGCTTAATGTACCTTATATATGAGTCCCAGGAAATTCCTTTGGCACCTTCATCCACTGATGAAGTATGATTATCATACTCAGTGATAATCCAAAGATTATCCAAATGATACAATAGCCATACACACACAGGACATGGTAGTTCAACGTACAACCTAGTTCAAAGCCTGCAACATATCTAGAATAGGTTGCAAGGTAGGTAGACAAAAGGGTATCACCCAAAATTCGTGGACTTGAGGCTGGAGATAGTAGGTGAAAAGGTTTGGGTTGATCTGTGTTTGGAAAATGGGTGAATGGCAATTATACATGAATTAATAGAATTATGTTGGACTAAGGCATTTTTGAAAGTGTAAGTTTGGAGAAATAAAAATGTTGTCCCCCTCACTTTGTTTTCACAAATGGTTGGTCTCTAGTAGTTATTTCTTGTTCTTTTCCTCCCTCCTTTCTTTCCTTTCCCTCTCTCCCACTCCTCCCCCTCTCCCCCCGCCCCAACTCAGCACTCATTCTATCTTGTTTATTCAATTCAGGTGAAATGTTACGTAGGTCTTTTATTAATGCAGGGGGAAAGGGCAGATGGAGTTGTGGGTAATCAACCACAAGAGAGTGAAAATTGGTCCTTATGGAGGACAAAAATTCCCCAAAATCTTTCATCATAGTTTGTGTCCCCCTAAAGCTCAACCTTACTTGAAGAATCTTACTCTTTAGTATTTAATTTCTGTTATTGGGTTTTCTTGAGTTTCACAAGAGCAACAATGAGGAAGACACACAAAATATATGCAAAATCAGCACTATAAAACCATGGCAAATAGATGGCTATGATTGGAAGACTTCCTCAGTGTCTCAGAGTGTTGTCTGGGCTTTGAGAATTAAAAATAGCTTTTATTTAATTCTACAAAAGTTATTCAATTGATCTTTCAGTCAAGCACTGAAGAGCACTTATTGTAAGAATGTTGATGATACCTGAATGGATACCCAGCAGCTAGTTAAAAATTTTCTTTTATCATGCAATACTTGAAAGTTAATTACACTAAAAATCATTTTTAAGAAATTAATTTAAAATTTCATGTTTTACTGTTGCTGAAAAATGTTTTGAATAGTATTTTAAAATATTGGTTATA
>NW_011478054.1:12534-13016 GCF_000754665.1 Bison bison bison | reverse complement strand
TATACATTAAATAGGTGCACAGAATATTTGTGTTATTCAAATTTTATGGGGGGTAGCAATTGGGACAAAAATGTCTAAAAAAGCTTGGGGGTGATAATAAAAAAATAGATGGAGAAATTGCTTTTGGAGCTCTTCCCACTCCTAGGCAAATGGGAGATATTAATACATGATATACTCTAGAATTATTTGGAATTTAATGATAATACTGTAGGAGTTCATTTATTACAGTAGTGGCCTCCAAGCTAATAAAGGTGACAAAAACATGAGCCATAGTCTGTCCCCATTTCCCCTAGCACTCCCTCTTTTTAGTTCTGGCCATTCCCCATTTGCCTTGAACCAGATTTGATCTCTTCCTCCCTACCTCACATGCCTTCCATCCTTAAACCTGAGGTAGTGAGAAAAAAACCCATCCTTTTCCGAAGTCTAAGCCTTGTAGGAAAGAAGAGGTGGGGAGCCCTGCAAACCCAGTGGTCTGTAGAGGG
>NW_011478054.1:11776-12434 GCF_000754665.1 Bison bison bison | reverse complement strand
AGGGAAGGTAAGTGGGAAGGTCAGAGTTCTTCATGACTATGATTCACTCTTATCTCTTATCAAGCACTTTAAACTTTTTATTAGAATCACAGTCTCCAAGTCCTTTGCCACCCCTCACCATCACCCCCTCACATTACCCCCCATTTTCAGATGGACATGACCTGGGAATCTGAGGGTGCCCTGGACATGGTACCCACTCGCTATAGAATCCTTCCTAGGTCTAAGCTGCCTCTGACCTTGCCTACTTCTCCCAGGTACTTTCCAACCCCTGAGGCAACCATGGCCTATGGAATCAATGCTTCCAGTGAAGAACAGCTCAACACCTCCACAGCAAAAGCAGGTCTCGATTCATGACAACAGGCAAGGAACTTCCTTGCTCCTGGTGCAGCTTTTTCTTTTTTAGATCCTGTTCCCTAAGAAATAAGCCTTGTTTCTCTACTGCTTTTAGTCTTAAGAGGGGAAAGGCAGCTATTACTAGAGTTTCATTGTCTGTAAGACTCTGTCCCAGATTAGGGGTCTGGTATATTGTCACCCTGCTTATTTAACTTATATGCAGAGTACATCATGAGAAATGCTGGGCTGGAAGAAGCACAAGCTGGAATCAAGATTGCCAGGAGAAATATCCATAACCTCAGATATGCAGATGACACCACCCTTA
>NW_011478054.1:9285-10942 GCF_000754665.1 Bison bison bison | reverse complement strand
TGGATGGCATCACTGACTCAATGGACATGAGTTTGAGTAAACTCCAGGAGTTGGTGATTGACAGGGAGGCCTGGCATGCTGCAAGTCATGGGGTCGCAGAGTCGGACACGACTGAGCATCTGAACTGAACTGAACTGAATGTGGGGATTAGACGCTGAGAGCTTCCTGGAAAGGAAGGTCCAGGGAAATACTCTCCAAAACAGGGCAAAGGTGGATCTCTGCCTGAGGGTCCCATGCCTTAGTGGGTAGTAGAGCTGGGAGGACACCTTCAACTACACAAGGGGACTCTGGCACTTGGCTCACAGTGTTCCTCTCTACCCTAACTTCTGCCTCCATTCTGGGTGATTACACTGTCCAAATGGATAACCCAACCAGGCCACTGACCCCTCCTCATCTCTAGGAACCATCATCTTCTTCCCTTTTAACCAGCTATTCCATGGATCTTCCCACTGCCCAGAGTTCTTTCTGCTGTCTTCTTAATCATTCTGTCTGACCATCGAACTAGTCCCTCAGTTCATCCTTCTGGTTCTCTAAACATTCCCTCCCAGACAGCTATAACACCGCACATAGCAGGCACTTACTATATTCACTTACCTTTCTGTCTTGTTCATAGACTTCAGAGACTCCTGTCCACAAACCCCTGCACTGTTTCCCAATCTGTCACTCAAACTCTATCTTCCTCACCAAGAATGCTTGGGTTCCCTGGTCCATCTCTTTCTCCATTCTGTGAACCTACACTGTGGACATGGTAACAAAGATGCAGACTCATACACTTGCTGCCCTTGGTCTTGTCCTTATTCCACCACTGAATAACAGAACCAAATACTTGGAATAAACTAACACTCATCTTCATTCCTACAAGATTACTGAGCACTTTGCCATGGGGAAGGGGGTCTACCATAAATCATGGGCTCCCTGCTCTACTGGGGCCTCCCCACTGTCTGGAATCCTACAGTCTCCTCTCCAAGTCCTTTCTGTACAGTCCCTTCCCACAGGTCCTCCCCTTCCACCTCCTCAGGGACTAGGCTCCATGAGTCAGCCTTCAACATCTCCCTGTCTTTTGGCTCCTGCCTGCTCAAATCTCTCTTTTCCCAAGAAATCCATTATTCTTGTACTTCTCTTTAGCTACCTACCTCTCTCTCCTTCTTGTCTAACCCAAGTTTCTCAAAAGGAGAGTCAATACTTGATGCCCAATCGCCTCTATTTTTCTGGACCAGATTTGCCCATATCAGAGCTTCTTCTAAGTATGCCCTCTGTGCCTACAATCCCTATGACTCCCACACCACTGCAACCCTGCCTACTCTATAGGATAGAGATGGGGCCCAACCTATCCCAGGAAACATGCTAATCTTGCTCCACTGAATTCAGCAATGTCACCTCAAGCTAAGCACAGATTGAGGTGGAAACTTTCCCAGTTCATTTTAAAATATGATACAAAAACGTGACAGCCCACCAAAAAAGGCAATAAACTCAGAAATGGCAAATAGATTTAATGTAGAGTGTCAACTTCAATTGATTGATAGTGGCTGCCTAGAGCGCTGTGTTGAATAGGTTTCTGAGGATGCACCCTGGCTCGAAGAGAAAGACTGCTGGGATTAGGAATATCTGAAAACACAAGTAAAAGAAAATAAAAAAGTCAATTATATCCACCAATAGG
>NW_011478054.1:6830-9185 GCF_000754665.1 Bison bison bison | reverse complement strand
ACCAAAGTTGCCACCAGCACTGGCACCAGCACTGGCACCACCACTCTCCTGGGCTTTGGCTTTAGCTTCAGCTCCTGCCTGGATACGGGCTTTGGCCCAGGGTCCAATATCAGCTTCATCCCAGTTGCAGGGCCCAGCAGCATTCTCAGAGCCGAGCCCAATGCCCATCTGAGCTCTAATCTCAGCCCTTGCCTTGGCTTCAGCTGCAGCCTCAGCTGCAGCCTTCATATCTGCTTCCATTGCCTCTCGGTACTGAGCTGCCCATTCCTTAGGGTCCTTCTTTTGTACCTACAACAGGAAGAACAACCATCTGAAGGATCTAAATCTGAGCACCAAGTGCCTGCTCTATGCAAATTATGATACCATGCTGCTACTGCTGCTGCTGCTGCTAAGTCGCTTCAGTCGTGTCCGACTCTGTGCGACCCCATAGACGGGAGCCCACCAGGCTCATACCTAATATTTCAGCTCTGCTTTGAAACTTACTATCTCTGTGACCTTGGACATGACACCTAACAACCTCTGAGCCTGAGTATTCTCACTTGCAGTAAGGCAATGACATGTCAGTTGTAAGTATTAATTGATTCAAATAAAGTGTTTGCACATTAATACAGGCTTCAGAATGTTCATGCATGAACCACAGACTGCTCTGCACACAGCCTACCCCAGACAGTGGCACCCCATGCTCTTGGTATGCCAAGCTTGGGCAGTTCTCCAATTACCTTGCAGGCAAACTTGAGGACTTTCATTTTGCTGGTTTCATAATAAGAGCGCAGGCCCCAGAAGAACTCATATTCAGGGGGATTGCTATTAGGGACTCTGACATAGTCCAGGTACCTTGAAAAGAGAGGGTCAAAGCCTTTATGTCTATAAGACCACTAATGGCCCATTCATGCATTTAGGTGGCAAACTCCCCCACTGACTACTGCAGCTTTTCTTCCAATCTTCAGCCCTATCTCACTGACCCTACCCAGCAGCCATGTGGAGGTACAAGGGGCCTGTATAGAGTATTTCTTCATAGGAAGGCCACAAGTTTTGTGCCCCTGTCACAATAACCCAGATTCCTATTGGGTGTATTGCAAATAGAGAAGCCAGTTCTTTAGGCCCCCTGCTCTGAACACACCCCACCAATGGGCTCATCCGTGGCCTGGCTGAACCCTGGTACAGTCCATCCTAGGAAATGACTGTATGGGACAAAACAGTCAACCAAGAGCAGCGGATTCAATGCATACTCTCGAACATTTGTGTGTGAGCATACAGGTATGTGGGCTGGTACAGCTGCGTGAGTGCACACATGTTCTCCAAGGACCAAGAACAGGGTGGGACCTGGCCAGAAAAGTCAGGAGGACTGGGCTTCAGATCCAAATGGGTCCTTTACCAGCCAGGGCCATGTTCAGACTTCTACTCTCTGAGCCCCAGGCTCCTCAACTGATACTGGGGTTGGGATGATGGCAGCTATTCTGCAGAGTAGCTATGAAAACGAAATGAGATGTTCAAGTCAAGACTCCAGGACAGTACATTGCTGCCTAAAGCTACCTTCTATGGCATTTCTTTATGGAAATTAATTTCTATGAATCCCCAGCTAGCATAGTAAAAAGAATCAAGGTATTGAAGTCAGGATTTAAATACAACTCTTCTATCTGCTGCCTGTATAACCCTGAGCAAATTACTTCACCTCTGTCAGTTTCAGTTTCCTCACACATACAATACTGGTGATGACAATCCTTCCCCTGAAGAACTGCTCCAAAGGCATATATGAGAGCACAAGTAGGTCGGTAAACGTGTACTCATGTTCTCTGCCACTACCTCAGGAATAAGCTACCACTTGCATATGCACTTATATAACATGCACAGGCACATGCACATGCACCATAGCTTTATCACTCATTTCGAAGACAGGCAAAATGCATGGAACACAGCAACACCATACAGACTTACTTCTGCTTCACAAACTCATCAGTAATGAGCTTCTTCACATCTCCAAAAAGCGAATGATGTATCCTTACAGTAGAGAACGATAAAATAAATAAATACATACATAACTATATACACAGATAAATATAACTGGGGCTACAGCACTTCCCAGATATGGACAGAGACATTTCCCACATGGAAAAGAAGCTTCCAGCATAAGATGGAAATTCCATAGAAACCCAAGAGTCAGTGACATAGAGCAGAGTTCAGGACCATTTCCCCATCCACCTAGGTCAGAACCCTGGACCCAATCCAGCACCCCCGCCCACCCCACCAGACCACCAGGCTGATGCAATCCTGGGACCATCCTCTCTTGCCAAAGGACAACACGGACAGCAAGTGCTGACAGAGTCCAATCATACCCAGGGCGCAGCCCCAACTTGC
>NW_011478054.1:4394-6325 GCF_000754665.1 Bison bison bison | reverse complement strand
GATGCTAAGAAGCACCATGAGGAGACCGAGCTTTGGTGAGTCCTTGGTCCTAGGAGAATAATGGGACAGAGAGAAGGTTTACATCCAGCAGCCATCTGCAAAAAAAAACTCACTAGCCAGCTCACTAGGCTAGCTTTTCCCAGATTCTTCAAATATGGGAGAATTCTGCCCAGTCTATGCTTCAAGCTCTATGTATCCTGGGTAAGGCACTTAAGATTTTGAGCCTAGTCTCCTATTCATAAAATGGGAAAAACACATCCTTCTCTTCCTGTGTTGCTGAGAGAATAGAAGAATGGTATGATCTGAGCACCCAGTCAACTCTGAGTCCCTTCTTACTCCCCTAGACCCATCAGTTTCAAGAAAATTCTAGGCATAGCCCCACTGATGCCCCTGCCCATCGAGCACCATGATCCACTCATACCAGGAAGCCCTCCTGTGAGAACTATTCTACCAAGGCCAATATGAAGAGACAAGTTATGACAAGTCTGCTTTCTTGGAAAGCTTCTGGAAAACCAGAAAATCTTACAGTAAGAGTGCTTCTACCCAAGGCTTCTACACGCTACAATCATAATCAGGTACCACTCCTGTGTGCAGGGCTCCAACTATGTGTGGATGATAGAAAAGGGGGTCTGGGGTTCTGCCCTTCCTATTTCTTAAGGGGGTATAGGGAGAAGATAGGGATGAACTAGTACCATGAACGAAAGCAGATGCCTCCCTCCCATCCCAGCCCTATCCCAGCTTACGTTCCCAGTATGCCTGCATCAGTGGGCTCTAAGGTGCTGAGAAGAATGTACAAGTGATCATTCTTATCAATCTCCTTTAATTGGATCCCAAAAACCTGTGGATGGGGAGAACAGTTTGTGAGACCACAGAATTCAGCTTCCTTGGCATCCCATAGCTCCCCATGTACTCAGGAGTCTGTGTGTGTGTGTATGCTTGTATGTGTGTGTGTATGTGTGTGTGCATGTGAAATCAGTGAGATAATGCACATAAAGCACTTAGCTGAGTGGCCAGCACACAGCAAACAGACAACAAATGCATTACTGTTATTGTCATCTTTGTGATCAGTGGAATCCAGGGAGCCAGAGAGTGGGTAAAGAAATTGAGAAGTGAGTATCTGAAGTACATTACAGGACTGTCCAGCAGTGGACAGAGCCAAGACTAAGCTGGGTAGCTTGGGTTCTAGCTGTGCTTTTACCATGGACTTGCTGTGTGACCTCAAGCTAGTCTATGCCCCTTGCTAGGCCACTGTCTTCCCATCTGCACAGTGATGGGGCTGGATTAGTCTCTGTGGTGCCCCCCAGAAGAGACATGTACACCTTTGTTTGATTCAAGGTTTCCCCATTGCACCCATCCCCCAGGTCTGCCCCTTCACCTTCTCCAAGGAATAGCCTGCTCGTTCAATGATTTCAGGGTACACATCAGTGTATTCTTTGATGATGTCCTTCAGCATGTCTGCAAGGGGAGAGTGTTGCGAGCACCTGGGCTGAAGTGAAGCCAAGTGGCCCCCATACCCAAACTATACACCCTTTACCAACCCTGCTGTGGGTAGCACAAACAGGTTCTGAGCTAGTGAACAGAGATGCTACTACTGCCAAATTAGAACTTTGAGAGGGCATAAGTGGAAGCAAGAGAGCAAGAAATGCCCTCAGCATGTGGGGGACAGGGCAATGGAGGGCAGAGCTGGAGGAAGGAAGGGGTTAGTAGGACTCTACCTGAGCGTTTGATGGGAATCTTTGTCTGGTCTTTAACCAACAGGTACTTCACCAAATCGTTTGCCTGGGAGAAGTGGAAAAGATGGAAAGATCAAAATGTGTTTGCAAAAAACTTGACACAATGGCAGAGAAGAAGGCAGGCAAAGCAGAGAATAATGCAGAGTGGAGAGGACAGGGTTCTTACCCTCCCTTGCAAAAGGGCCACATCCCGGGGGG
>NW_011478054.1:2085-3240 GCF_000754665.1 Bison bison bison | reverse complement strand
TGGCCTTTGAGACCTCTGGTGTCTTTGAGCCCTTCGGTGTTTCTGAGGCCTCTAAGTTCTGGGTCACTGTCAGTACGGTCTGCATCTTCAAGCCAGGGTCCTCTTCTGAAGCTTCAGCCTGCAAGATGAAGCAGGGAAGCTCACAAACTTTCTCCCCACCCCTAGTTAAGCAAATGGCTCCAAAATTCCAGGGCCTCACTTCTCTTACCTATACTAATTCCTATTTGCGGTGTGCTCTGACCACCTCTGCCCAACAAGGCCTCTCCTGAGCAGAAAAGGGGCGGGCCCACTCTCCCTCTAGCGTTGCTTCCTCCCTCCTTCCTTCCCTCCTCCTTCCCTCTACTTGGGGGAGGGGGGCAGCACCCAAGCAAGGAGGTAGGTGGAGAAGGATTAGGATGGGAGGGGAGGTGCCAAGGGATTGGGGGCAGCAACAAGAGCTGGAGAGCAAAAGCAGCTA
Source organism: Bison bison bison (assembly GCF_000754665.1). NCBI lineage: Eukaryota > Metazoa > Chordata > Mammalia > Artiodactyla > Bovidae > Bison > Bison bison. The sequence goes on along the minus strand of NW_011478054.1, from coordinate 2,783 downwards.
GGGAGAGGGCAGAAGGGCTTACCTGGAAGCGGGTTGGACCCGTACCACTCTCGCTTGTGTCAGACATGTCTCAAGTCGGCCTGGCAAGAGCTGAGCCTGAAGGGGAGAAAGCCTGGGTCAAGAGGCAAACCCACTGAACGTCTTCTCTCCCGCTCTGCCTGGAGGCTGATCCCCATCCAATCCCAAACCCTCCCACGCCCCCCACCCCACCCAAAGACTTCGTTCTCAAATTCAGTATTCCAGAACGTCTAGGTCTCAATTCTCTGCAGCCGCACCCTCCCCTTCTCCAGGAAGATGTGCCAGCGCGGCAGCCCTGAGGACCCCGCCCCCTTCCCCAGTGCACCCCCCTCCCCAGCCGCAAGTCGACAATGCGCATGCGCATCCGTTGCAGGGCCCATCTCAGCCCCACCCGCTTTCCCAGCAGAAGCCCTTTCTTTGATGTCCACCCTGCACATGCGCACTCTGCAGCTGGTGTCTCTCCAAGCTGGCCCTTCTCTACACGCCCCTTTCTAGCGATCCATAGTGCGCATGCGTAATAGTCGAGGACTCAGTCCAACACCTTTTTTCCAACACGCCCCTCTCCAAGTTCATAGTATCATTCGGTCCCGCCCCCTCCCCAACAAACCTCACTCTCAAATTGTCGCAGTGTCCGTTAGTCCTGACTCCTCCCCTACTGAATACACCCCAAGTCCAGAACA
>NW_011478054.1:0-1209 GCF_000754665.1 Bison bison bison | reverse complement strand
CCGTATTCCCTCTGCCTTGATCCCCGCTCCCTAGTTCTCCATTGACTTTCCTATTTACCCCACAGGATTCCTTATTTCCATTCCTCACACCATCCTCCTTCATGTTACTACTGCACTCCCTCCCCTAGTATTCCTTAACCATTCTCTACACTCCCCTATTTTCTTTTCTGAATTTCCAGTTCCCCTCAGCATTCCCCTTCCCCCTCATATTCCCCATTCACCATTCAACACGCCCAGTTCCCAGTTTTTCTCCCCTCCCTTCCTCAACTACTCTCTGCTCTCCAGTCCATAAACCTACTACTCTCTTGGTCGTCTTCGTTGCCTAAATCCCACTCCAAGTAACCTCTCCCCTAGCTGCAGTGGTGCAGTAAAAATTGCCCACCTGCCTGGCTCTATGTTCGAGAGGACTGGAACTACTGTCTGGAAAACCTCAATCTCAACGTCCCTCACCTTGTCCTCCAGCGAGTCCGGAATTTGTCTTCCGTCTCTTAGTCCCTCTGGAAGTCAGCGTCCTGGACTAGAGCTGCAGACAGCCCAGCCCAGCCCCTTTCCGCAGCCCCCTGCCACCCCCTTCTCCTTCCTCGGGGGGTGGGGCAATGGGGCCCAGCTCAGGGCTGTCTGACGCCAAAGCCCGTGTTTATGCCACTGTACCAGGCTCGGTCTGAAGCCATTCCAAACCAAAACCACCGCCTCAAAGCGATTCATTCACTGAATATATTTATTTTTATATCTTTATTTTTGTTTATTGCAAAAGTAATGTAGTTGTGAAATTTCAAATAATACAGAAATTTGTAACATACTTAGCTCATGCCCCAGAAATAGCCACTATTAATATTTTGATATACATTCTTCCAGATTTGTTTCTATTCATATACTGATTATTTGAGTTTTCTCCCCACAAATGGTACACTGTATCTGTTACTCTGTGACCTGGGTTTTTTTCCCAGTTGTATATTCTTTAGAATTAAGCTGTTTACAGCTTTCCATAGTGTACGTTTTTCTTAACTGCTCCATAATCTTTTTTTTTAAATATAAATTTATTTATTTTAGTTGGAGGTTAATTACTTTACAATATTGTATTGGTTTTGCCATACATCAACATGAATCCGCCACATGTATACACGTGTTCCCCATCCTGAACACCCCTCCCACCTCCCTCCCAGTACCATCCCTCTGGGTCGTCTCAGTGCACTAGCCCCTAATTTTTTC
>NW_011478053.1:142906-145352 GCF_000754665.1 Bison bison bison | reverse complement strand
TTTTTTTTTTAATTTTAATTTAATTTTATTTTTTCAACTTTACAATATTGTATTGGTTTTGCCATATATCAAAATGAATCCGCCACAGGTATACATGTGTTCCCCATCCTGAACCCTCCTCCCTCCTCCCTCCCCATACCATCCCTCTGGGTCGTCCCAGTGCACCAGCCCCAAGCATCCAGTATCGTGCATCGAACCTGGACTGGCGACTTGTTTCGTATATGATATTTTACATGTTTCAATGCCATTCTCCCAAATCATCCCACCCTCTCCCTCTTCCACAGAGTCCAGAAGACTGTTCTATACATCACTGTCTCTTTTGCTGTCTCGTATACAGGGTTATTGTTACCATCTTTCTAAATTCCATATATATGCATTAATATACTGTATTGGTGTTTTTCTTTCTGGCTTACTTCACTCTGTATAATAGGCTCCAGTTTCATCCACCTCATTAGAACTGATTCAAATGTATTCTTTTTAATGGCTGAGTAATACTCCATTGTGTATATGTACCACAGCTTTCTTATCCATTCATCTGCTGATGGACATCTAGGTTGCTTCCATGTCCTGGCTATTATAAACAGTGCTGCGATGAACACTGGGGTACACGTGTCTCTTTCCCTTCTGGTTTCCTCAGTGTGTATGCCCAGCAGTGGGATTGCTGGATCATAAGGCAGTTCTATTTCCAGTTTTTAAGGAATCTCCACACTGTTCTCCATAGTGGCTGTACTAGTTTGCATTCCCACCAACAGTGTAAGAGGGTTCCCTTTTCTCCACACCCTCTCCAGCATTTATTGCTTGTAGACTTTTGGATCACAGCCATTCTGACTGGTGTGAAATGGTACCTCATAGTGGTTTTGATTTTTAATAGGAAGAACTTCTTTCCATCTTACAAAAGCAACGTTTGCTTGTTTTAAACAAGGCAGAGGATACAGAGACACGTGAGCTGATGCTGCCCTGATCTTGGCACCTCCTAGTCCTATTGCCGTGGCCCCTGGCACATTGCCCTCCTGGCCTTCCTGTGCTCCCTACATCCAGATGAACACACATGAAAGCGTGATCGGATTGCATGCGCCGTTTCCCCAGCATGGTGCCCGGGGGCCCTTCCGTGCCACGGTGCCCACAACACTGCCCTGTTGGTGCCCGAGTGGCATCTGCCGCTGGCCACCCGCTGCCGGGCCCGTTTCTGATAGCTGCCCACCAGGAGCTGGAGATGGAGGACACTCTTAGACACGATCTCTGCTCAATTCTCGTGTGGTTTGCTTACAAGAAATTCCTAAAACTGGAATTTATGGGGCAAAGGGAATTCAACCTACAAAGACCTTTAACATTTTCTGCCAAGCCCCGCCCCCTGCTCCCCCAGAGCAGGATCAAACCTCAGGCCCCATGTGCAGGGTCCCCGGACCCCCCGCCCCCACCAAGGCCGTGGCCATCCTTGCTGTCCCATTTTCCCGCTGGCAGGACTCAGAGGACGTTTCGTGTGGCTTTGATTCAATTTGTAGAAGTTCTAGCAAGGGAAACATCCTTCTGGAAGTTTCTGACGTCCCTCACTGCCTCTGTCGCAGCAGTTTCCCTTCAGGCCCCTCCGCCTGGACGCCCCAGCCTGCCCACTGTGGCCTCCTCAGCTCTGCCCAGGCTCGCGGCCGCACCCGTCTCAGTGGGCCTCTGGCTTCAGGGCCCGTGTGCACACCTGGGGGCCTGCAGTCCACCTGCGTTCCTCCCCCTCTTCTTCAGCGTTTCTGGGACGCTGTTTTCAAGGAGACATTGGGGTCACCCGCAGGCTCCCCACCTCACATTTGGTTGCTGGTTTGAAATTTTAGGTTGATTTACTTTCTTTCAGATCTCTGAAAACACTGGTTCGCAGAGTTTCGCCGGGCCACTGGATCATCTGACAGCAGCTGTCTCAGAGGTTAACAGCTTTGCTGAGACCGTCTAGAGTTTTATCTTTCTCTCTGATGCCCCCGATCTCCTGGTGATGTGCATGTGTGCCTGTTTACCCTTCCAACCCGAGGCCGTTCCTCTTCCCGCGCGATGAAGGCATTCTCCTTCTTTGACTCTTGAAACGCGCTCCCCTTTGCGTCCCTGCCCCGCCTCTGGCTCTGGCCCAGCTCTCCACCCTGACCCCTGTGTGTCTCGTTCCTGTCTCTGAGCCTCCCCCCTCCGGTTTCCACTCTACTCTGGCCTTTCCTGGTGTCTTTGCTGCCTATCTCGACCTGGCCTCCCGTCTCAGGAGTGTGTTCCCTGAGTTCCTGGCCGAGGCCTCCCTCCGGTCAGATTCCTGCTCCGGGTGCCCGGGGCCCTCCCGGCCCGTGGATGGTGTTCCCGAAGCCGCCTGCTGGTTCTGGTTGCCCGGCGAGGGGGTGCTCCCTTGTTGCATCATTTCCCTGGTGCGTTTATATTCCCGGGGGTGGGCTGGGGTGGCGCCCTGTGGGGGCGGGGACGGGGG
>NW_011478053.1:139327-141861 GCF_000754665.1 Bison bison bison | reverse complement strand
CCCCACACGTGACGGGGGTCTGGGCTTAGGCAGAGGGCTGTGCTGTTGATCTGGGCTTGAGAAAGTCAGGGTCTGTGCCTAAGGCTCCAGCAAGGCCGCCAGGGCCCAGGGCTGGGAGGCCGGGGGAGGAAGGAGAGGATGGGGAGGGGAGGGGGATGGGGAGCCTCCTTTCCATCCCCTGGGGTCCCCCCGCTTCATTCAGAGAGTCTGCCAGGCGGCTCTAACCTAGGCAGCCTTATGCCCGTGCTGGCTGAGGCTGGCCACCGAAGGCCTAGCCCACTGCCCCTCCGGCCCCTGGATAGTGGTTACACTTGCCGGGCATAAGGCAGGGACGGTGCTGGCTTCGCCACTGACGGCTCACATCCGCCAGGGAGCTTTGCATCCTTGGAGAGTGGGTGACACCTGGGGAAACTGAGCTTGGGGACCACCAGGGACTCCCCAAAGCCTCCTAGCTAGTATCCCACCAAGTGGGCGGCCCAAGGTCAGAGCTGGGCTCCGCGCCTCCCACCCCCTCTCAGAGTTTGCTTGGTTATCCCGTGCTCACCAGGTCAGCGGGATGCAGAGAGCAGGCACCGCCTGCAGGGGACGCTGGCAGCCCCGTCCGTCCCAGGGATGCTCCGCCAGGGCACCTGGACCCTGTCCTGTCTGTGGCTGGTCCTTGCAGCACCACCGTCTGTGCTGAGGCCTCTGCGACGCCCCCCAGGAGGCCGGTACACCCGGACCGAGAGCCAGAGACCATCCGCGTACAGCCTTACACGGGGCACAGCAAACCCCGGGGCCTCTCTGACTCTCGGTCTCTTCTTCCTCTTCTGGACTCTGGGAGGCTCCTGTACGTGTGTGTGAGCCCGGGGCTCAGGACCCTGGTGGCCCTGCTCTGGGATCTGCTATCAAGTTAGCTGGAACTTGTAACCGTGGGCCCTGACTCATGTGGAGAACCACGTGGTTTCAGAGGTGATGCTTAGAGACATGGTGCGGGTCCTGTGATCAATGCGAGGAGTACACACCTTCCTGTCTTAGAGCAGAAGGAGCAGTCACAAATTATCCAAGCCGTCGTAAAACAAGGGCATGAATTGGGCTGAGAAGACAAACGTTAACCGCTCTCTGGGTGCTTTCTGAGTCTTGTCAGGAAGGGGAGTCTGGCTTCAAGTCACACTGAATTAAGATGCTGAGCTTGCGGCGACCTGGTTACACGCTTGCACCAGCCACTTGCAACACGAAGCCAGGTGACGGCGCTCAGATGGAGAAGGCTGCCTGCCGGCAAGAGGCCAGGACCGGGCCGTGTGCGTCACCCAAACATGGCCAGAGTCTCCAGCCCACCAACCCTGTGCTTCCTCTGCCTGTTCTGTGTGGGTGTCCCACCTTTGCATGCCTCCCTTGACGGTAGGCTCACTACTTCACAAAGAATGTGCTTATGTAGGAGCCTCCCATAGTCGCTCCTCAGGGCTACTGGCGAGTCCAGCAGAGTCATCTGGACGCCAGCTGCCAGCAGGCTTCCCATGCTCTTCTTAAGGGTGTACCAGCGGGGTGGGGGAAGGGGGAAGCCTTGGGAAATGAAAAAAGCCTATTCTAAAGAGCCGGGAGCTTCTGATTACTAATCCCCAAAGCAGGCTTTTTACTGGTGGCAGGGTATTTAGAATTTGGCCCTTGGGAAGCACGCCTTGACCGCAGGCAGGGGAGCAACACCGCTTGAGTCTCATTCCAGTGTGAATCCTCTCTGCTCTGTTCATCCTGCGCCCCCAGAGCTCCTGCTCAGCACCTAAGCCTCACTCGCCCACTGGGCATGGCCCCCCACCTGTCTCTGGCCTCCCAGTCCGGGGCACAGCCATCCGCGTGCGCTCAGCCACATAGGAGCAGCCACGTCATGGGGAGAGACACACAGCCAGAGGAGCAGATTTCAGCAGAGAGACAGCAGCTGACACGAAACAGACGCGGTTTGTCTTCATCAAGGGCTTTGCAGAAAGAAACCCAAGCCGGATCGGATTCTAACAAGATGCAAACAGTTTGCACACGACCATCGGTGGGAGGCGCTTGACATGACAACAGCAGCTCGCGAGGCCGGCTCGGGGGAGCCCGCCTGCAGATGGCCCGGGGGAGCCCGTGTGCAGATGGCTTGGGGGAGCCCGTGTGCATGGACGATCCCCCAGAGCCGGCCCTGTGCTGCTGAAGTTCATTTTTTCCAGAGTGGCGCATGGACTGAAACGATCTCAATTGTAAGCTACTATTAACATGCCACAGTCCCCACATGCCTTTTTTTTTTTTTTTTTCACAAAAGTAATTCAGCACAGATGTGGCCGTACCAGGGGCAGGAAGCTTGCACGCTCGGAGGCTCAGCGGATGCGGAAGCTCCCAGTGCTGCCTAGTTCTGGTTACCGTGCGCTCACGTGAAATGCAGCCGAGACACACCGCGGCTCCACCGACCCAGAGTGTTCGAGGCCCTCAGGGCTCCGGTTTTCCTTCGGCGCCGTCCCCGTCAGGTGACCTGCAGGGTGCTCCTCACGCAGAGGTTTCCCGTGGCTGCTGTGACAGGTGGTCAC
>NW_011478053.1:135600-139227 GCF_000754665.1 Bison bison bison | reverse complement strand
GTGGTCACAAGTGCAGTGACCTGAACAACGCAAGTGTGTCACCTTACAGTCAGAAGTCCTCAAAGCAAGGTGTCTTCAGCGCTGCCTTCCTCCTGCAGGCGCCGAGGGAGAAGCCTCTCCTTTGCCTTTTCCGGCTTCTGGAGGCGCCTGTGTTCCTTGGCTTGTGGCCGCGTCCGTCGTCTTCAAAGCCCCTGGCAGGGCTTTGTCATCTCCCCTTCTCACCCCGGCTTCCGTTTCTGACTCAGACCCCCCACTTCCCACTTTCCCTTGGAAAGATCCTGGAGACAACACTGGGCCCACCCTCATAATCCAGATCTCCTAATCCTTCCCTTAGATCACATCTGCCAAGGCTTTTGATGCGGACGGTCACACAGTCATGGGTTCTGGGGACTGGCGTGCACACCTTGGTGGGAGGCATTATTCTGCCAGTTGTTATAGGAAGGGGCAGTGCGCTCACTGGACTCTCTGCAGCTTTGGGGCTGGTGTGTGCACTTAGGTGCTGTGAGAGTCCCTGATCACACAATGCGTCCATTCGGCCATTAAGCCACCGTGGATGCAGAGCCCTCGGTGGAGTGTCCTAGACCCTGGGTGTTACTCAGAGAGCACACAGTCTGCTCTCTGTGACCTGCGTGAGCCGGCCCACTGAGATCCCTTCAAGGATGACGTTCTGCCAAAGCCAGAGATGAGAATGCAACATTCAGAAATGAGGGAGCCATGGAAGTGTTTCAGTACAAAGAACAACCACACACCGTAATGCAGGAAATGGGCGGAAAAAAAAGCACCAAGTCAGGTGGAAAACAAAATGACAGAAGCGAGGCCCTGTTTATCAGTAATCGGTTTACACGTAAATGGTGAACTCTCCAATCAAAACAGAGACCGGCAGAATGCACAGAAAGTCACGATTTGACTATATGCTGTCTACGCGAGAGTCACTTGAGGCCTAAGGACACAAATATTAATAGAATGGAAAAGGATGGAGAAAGGTGTCCTGTGCAAGCAGCAACCGAAAGAGGGCAGGGGTCGCTGTGCCAGAGTCAGTCCCTAAACCCTAAACCACAAACACTGCAAGAGACAAAGAAGGACATTGCTGCTGCTGCTAAGTCGCTTCAGTCTGTCCGACTCTGTGCGACCCCATAGACGGCAGCCCACCAGGCTCCCCCGTCCCTGGGATTCTCCAGGCAAGAACACTGGAGTGGGTTGCCATTTCCTTCTCCAATGCATGAAAGTGAAAAGTGAAACGGAAGTTGCTCAGTTGTGTCTGACTCTTTGCGACGCCATGGACTGCAGCCTAGCAGGCTCCTCCACCCATGGGATTTTCCAGGCAAGAGCACTGGAGTGGGGTGCCATTGCCTTCTCCGAAGAAGGACATTATACGTTAATAAAAGCTCAATAAGAAAGGAAGATTCAACAATTATCAAGACTTATGCTCCTGACTGACTATAAAAAGTCAGATGCAAAAACTATCAGACCTGAAGGAAGAAATAGACAGTTAAACAATAGCAGCTGGAGACTTCACTATCTCACTCTCAATAACGGATAGAACAGCTGGACAGAAGATTCGTAAGGAAATAGAGGACTTAACAATAAACTAACCAGTTGCAACAGACATATACAGAACACTCCACCCAACAACAGTATACGCATTCTTCTCAAGTGCTCATGGGACGTTTTCCAGGATAAACCATCTGTCAGGCCACAAATTAAGAATCAATAGGTTTTAAAAGATAGACATTATACAAACCATCGTCTCTGACCACGATAGGATGAAGTTAGAAATCAATAACAGAAGGTCAACTGGAACATCCACAAATTGTGGGAATTAAACAACACACAGTTAAACAACCAGTAGATCAAAAACAGAAAATCACAAGTGAAATGAGAAAATACTCAAAGATGAGAGAAAATGAAAGCTTGGCATGCAAAAACTTACAGGATGCAGCGAGCGCTGTGCTAAAGGGGAAATTTATAGCCATAAATGCTTGCATTAAAAGACAGATCTCAGCGTCACCAATCATCAGACAAATGCAAATCAAACATAATGAGCTATCACCTCACACTTAAAATGGTTATCACAAGGAAGAGAGGAGGTAAGTGCTGGCAAGGATGTAGAGAAAAGGGAATCCTTACACATTGTTGGTGGGAACACAAATGGGTGTAGCCACTATGGAAAATGGTGGGGAGGTTTCCCCCATATTAAAAACAGGGCTACCATGTGATCCAGCAGTTCCACTTCTGCTATATATCCAAAGGAAACACAGTTGCTACACTGACGATATCTGTGCCCCCACGTTTATTGCAGCATTAGTTGCAATAGCCAAGACATGGGAGCAACCTACGTGTCTGTCCAGTGGATGAGTGGATAAAAACGTGTACATAGTGAATATTATTTAGCCATAAGAGAAGGAGACACTGTCATATGCAACGATATGGATGGAGTTTGACGAGTTACGCTAACTGAAATGCATCAGACGGAGAGAGATGAGTACTGTCTGACCTCATCTATGCATGGAATCTAAAACATCTGGACTCCTAGACACAAGGAGCAGGCTGGTGGTTGCACAGGTCTGAGGTGGGAGCTGGAGAACGCGATGAGAGTGGCCACAAAGCACACACTTCCAGGGACAGGATAAATGAGCTCTGGACGTGTCAGGTGCTGCACAGGGATTGTACTTAACACTGCCACAGTGTATGCTCGAAAGTCACCAAGACTGCAGAAGGGCTTCCCTGGAGCTTGATGGTCAAGAATCCACCTGCAGTGTGGGAGCCCTGGGTTCAATCCCTGGGTTGGGAAGATCCCCTGGAGAAGGAAATGGCAACCCACTCCAGTGTTCTTGCCAGGAGAATCCCATGGACAGAGGAGCCTGGCGGGCTGCAGTCCATGGGGTGGCAAAGAGTCGGACATGACTGAGCAACTGAACTGAACTGAAGGGACTTAAACAATTCCTGTTTTCAAAACTTACTATAAAGCTACAGTGATCAAAATAGTGCAACATTAGCACAAAGACAACTTATAGACCAATGCAGCAGGACAGAGAGCCCAGAAACTAGCCATCATGTTGTTGTTCAGTCTCTGAAACTGAAAGTGTTAATGGCTCAGTCGTGTCAGGCTCTTTGCAACCCCATGAACTGTAGCCCGTCAGGCTCCTCTATCCATGGGATTCTCCAGGCAAGAATACTAGAGAGGGTTGCCAGTCCTTTCTCCAGGGGATCTTCCCGACCCAGGGATCAAACCTGGGTATCTTGCATTGCAGGCATGCTCTTTAGCATCCAAGCCAGCAGGGAAGCCCCATTCACTCACTAAGTAATGTCCAACTCTTTGCAACCCCATGGACTGCAGCACACCAGGCTTCCCTGTCCTTCCCTGTCTCCCAGAGTTTGTTCAAACTCATGTTCATTGAGTCGGTGATGCCATCCAACCATCTCATCCTCTGTCATCCCCTTCTCTTCCTGCCCTCAATTTTTCCCAGCATCAGGGTCTTTTCCAATGAGTTGGCTCTTCACATCAGGTAGCCAAAGTATTGGAGCTTCAGCTTCAGCATCAGTTCTTCCAGTGAATATTCAGGGTTGATTTCCTTTGGGATGGACTGGTTGGATCTCCTTGCAGTCCAAGGGACTCTCAAGAGTCTT
>NW_011478053.1:131904-134018 GCF_000754665.1 Bison bison bison | reverse complement strand
TTCTCTAGGCAAGAATAATGGAGTGGGTTGCCATTCCCTTCTCCAGGGGATCTTCCGGACCCAGGGATCAAACCCCAGTCCCTCGCATCAGGGGCAGATTCTTTACTGTCTGAGCCTCCAGGGAGGCCCTAAAAGGACTAAGATGCTGAATTGCATCATATGTATTTTACCACAATAAAAAAAAGTAGGAAAGAAAATCTGGTGGCTTAAAACAAGCCTGGGTTATTATTTCATGTGGTTCCGTGGATTTGTGCGGTTCGGTGTCCGCATGGGGTCTTCTCTTGCGCTTGTGTTCCCAGTGGCTGGAGCTGGAGGCGGCTGCAGGCTCAGCCGGGCCCATACGTCCAAGATTATCAACTGCTCGCCTGGCGCCTTGTCTGGATCGGAAGGCTGGGCTCCCCGGAGTCTACTGACGAAGCACGCACGCAGGGCCCCCCCACCTTTCCGGGTGAGTGGGCTGCAAGAGTCCCGGTGGAAGCTGTAAGCCTGCACGTCCCAGGACGTCTCTCCTGGCGCCTGCTCTCAGGCACGCAGGTCATGAGGGCGGCTCCGATTCCACCCGATTCCACCCGACAGCCTCAGAGAAGGCGTGGTTCGCTGGAATCCGCTCCGCCCCCCAGCCCACATCGGGGTCCAGCCCTGCAGCGCTCACACAGGTCGGGTGGGGTCCCACCTTCAGCTCTGGACGTGTGCTGGGCACAGGCTTCGCCCCGTTACAGTGACTAGGGGAACGGACAGTTCCTCCCGCCCTGATAAGTGGTTGAGGTTAGAGAGTGGAGGGCGTGGCCTGCTTGTGTTTATGCCCGGACAGGTGACACGCTCTTCCTCTTGCCTCAGGCCAGGGCAGCCCAGGAAACAGATTGAGAGCCACAGGAGTGACTGACAGCTTTCTAGTCATTACATTAAAATATGGAAAAAGGAACGGACGAAAATAATCTTAATGTTTTATTTAAATTGTGGTGTTGGAGAAGACTCTTGAGAGTCCCTTGGACTGCATGGAGATCCAACCAGTCCATCCTCAAGGAAATCTGTCTTGAATATTCATTGGAAGGACTGATGCTGAAGCTGAAGCTCCAGTACTTTGGCCACCTGATGTGAAGAACTGACTCCTTGGAAAAGACCCTGATGCTGGGAAATATTGAAGGCAGGAGGAGAAGGGGACTACAGAGGATGAGATGGTTGGATGGCATCATTGACTCAAAGGACATGAGTTTGTGTGAACTCCGCGAGTTGGTGATGGACAGGGAGGCCTGGCGTGCTGCGGTTTATGGGGTTGCAAAGAGTTGGGCATGACTGAGCGACTGAATTAAACCCTAAAAATTATTATTTCAAAAGACAATTTGAAAATTGTGACTAAGATACTTTGCATCTTTTTACTACATCTTCAAAATCAGGCGTGGACTTTATTTCCCACACATCTCAAGTTCAGTTGACAAGCCTCATTGCAGCAACCAGTGGGGCCAGCGGCTGCTGTGGTGGACGGTGCCGCTTCCAGGGCAAGGGGGAAAGCTGAGGCTGACCTCACGGCCCCAGAAACATTACCACGAGCAGAACAGAAAGGCCGGCAGAGGACCCGAGCACAGCCCTGTGCGACCCTGACCTGAAGGCCACTCTGAGTCTGGACTTTGCAGCAACACAAGTCAGTCCCTTCCTCGTTGCTTCAGCCCACTGGAGTTGTGTTTTCAGTGCCACACCCAGAGGCCCAGCTGTCAACCAGGCTCACTGGCTGAGAGGGTCACCCCTTTGATGGGGTTCTGCTGGCTTTTGGGGGGCCTCAGGCGAATTTAGGGGGCCCCACTTCTTTCAGAGGAAAGAAAGACTACAAGTACAGATCAGGTGAGGGGCTTTGTGAGAGCTCTCTGCAAATGAGGCCCTGAGGCTGGAGCTGTGATACCCACGCACAGCACTCTGGTCTCTGGCCCTGCGTCTCCAGGCAGACCCGGGAGATGCTCAAGTCGCTCTGCCAGGATTCCTTCTCAACCCTCACCCTCGCCCGCGCCCTAACCCTAGAAGCTCTTTATGGCTGGCCTCTCAGTATCATCGGCGCACGGGGGGTGACGTGAGGGGGGACAGAGTCGGTCCAGGAGGAAGGGAGAGTGCGAAGCCACACCCCA
>NW_011478053.1:131441-131610 GCF_000754665.1 Bison bison bison | reverse complement strand
AGTTCTTCAGTGCTCAGCATTCTTTATGGTCCAACTTTCACATCAGGGTCACTTCAGGGCCCCCTGAAACCGAGCCCTGCCTTGGGCTCAGCGCTGGCCTGTGGTAGCCTCTGGCTGCCTGGGTTTTGGGTAGAAGGTGGCTTCTGGCCTCCCCGGCCCTCTCCTGAGG